>NC_080571.1:292110114-292414836 GCF_030247185.1 Malaya genurostris
TGTATAAAGCAATGTATAAAGTGATCGGCAAGGTGAAGATTTTTTCTTTGCATTTTCCCACCATCAGCGGCCGCGTGCAGTCGGCGGTGATTGCATTGAAGCTGCTTGACGATTTAGTTGAGCTGAACGATCCGATTATTGCAACGATTTCGAACCGGTTACAGCACCTACCGTCGCGTCAGCTGCTTAAGGGTTTGGCGCATACGTGAGAAAAAAAAATGTAGGTTTGCTTCGTTTACTCAATCGATGTCGAAACAGTGAAATCTACTTACCTGATCTGGTTGATAGAGCGCAAATTCGTTTCATATTTACAAAGTTGTTGGATTAATTAGATAAATTCAGCTGACTATTATTAGAATTAAAATTTGCTTTTGTATTAATAAATCGTATTTGTAAACCAGCCGAATCCCACCTCAATGCAACTGATAATAACAGGATTATATATGCCTTAGTGAAACCCATTCATCATGATGTATTCCCTGCTTTCAACCTTGTATTTGAGTTTGTTTATTCGCTTTGCATTAACTCATCCGAAACTGAGCCCCCAGCGCACTTTTACTCCGCGGAAACACACCCGCACTGTTCACCGTTGCGGTCCGGTTTGGGATTATGACGCAATCCGATTGCCGCAACTTGTCTCCGGCAAACTCTTCTGGCAAATTTAAACACATTGTATGCTCAGAACATAATTCAAAAACCATCCACCCCGCGGCTCGGTGACCTGGCCCGGCAGGGACCGAGAAGAGAGCAGGGAAGCTCTCCAGTCGCGAAATGACATATGCCACATGACGGAACGAACGTTCGGAGTAAACAACATTCTGCCTGTATTCCGTGTTTCGGCGGGTATTTGCTTAGTAATTTCGAAAATTGTTCCCACCCAGGTTCCGAGGGAGGGAGCCACTCTGTATGTTTACATGTTCTTGCATTCTGCCAACCGTTTGAACTAGCGTGGGTGCGCGGCAAATCAAATTTGGATGGGACAAAAAAAAGTCACTTTTTGCGAGTGCTTGTGAAAAGGATTTTATTAGCTTAACAAAATGAAGTTATGACCGGTAGTAACAGACTTCCGCTGCTCGATCACATGCAATTCACTGAAAAGCTTCGGTCATTGTATGGCAACTTGATTCATATGAAACATAAATCTAATCGTTCCACGGTATGGAAGCTATGTTGACATACATTTGAATTGGAAAATATCAGTTGATGGGGGTTCAGCAAAAAAAAACGGGAAAATTCTTTCAACTGAGGATGGGTTTTTTCGTGAAATGCAATTAAATCTTTTGATGTTTGGAAAAAAAACAAACGTCATGCACTGTAGATTCAGCTCCATTATCCAATTTTGGTTTAAACAGTTTCGAATATTCTCAACCCGGTGAATAATAGAGTGGAAAAGATCGATGCCCCCCAACAGGCAGAACTTTGAAATTAAATGATTAGAATGCTACGAATTTCCACAGCAAGCTAAAATTCGACAATTTAGGTTCGAGAATATTGTTGCTGAGCTAAGAGCAAGATTATGCCTAAGTAAAAATTGAAGATTCCTAACATCAGTTACCAGGTTAACTGCCTAGGGCATCCTCTAATAAAACAAGGTTATAATTATACGCATTTTTATTCAAAAAAGACTACAAAGATCAGCCCCATCGGGTTGTTCGAGCCATTGATGTGGAACAAGGCAACCAAAATTTCTAATGATCTACAATCAAACAGTTCAATCTATCGTCACACTTTTGAATCTGCAATTGAACGAGAGTCTGCTGAGATTGATCTTGATTAGAAACTAACGCCGAATATTGTCTTGATTTGGATTTGTTTTATCATCGACGAAATTACACCAATATCCCAAATGTAATGACTGTCCCAGAAAGTATGGACGCACTTTGATTTCGCTGTAAATAATTCACAAGTGTTAGACATTCAAATTTTATTCGATATACTGATAATATTAGACTACAACAACAGAATATTATTCTCAACATTTGCTACTTAGCCATTGTAGACTAGCTGGCGCACCTTCTTGCGAACGTTCCTCATTAAATTCCGTACAGACTTCTTGGCGACAAGTTTTGACACTTTTTTCCAATCTTTTTCGAACTGTTGAATGGTTTCGGCTGCCAAAACATGGTTTCTAAGATGTGCCTTCGTTAATGCCCAAAATTCCTCAATTGGTCGAAGTTGTGGGCAATTTGGTAGATTCATGTCTTTTGGGTCGAAAGTGACATTTTTTGGTAATATACCATTCTACCGTTGATTTCGAGTAGTGGCAAGAAGCAAGATCTGGCCAAAAGACAACAGGATCCTTGTGGCTTCGAATCATGGGTAGAAGTCGTTTTTGTAAACATTTCTTGATGTATATTTCGCTGTTCATTGAAGCAGTGGTGACGAAGGGTTTCGAAATCTTTCCGCAGCTACAAATTGCTTGCCAGACCATAGCTTTCTAACCAAATTTTTCGACTTCAATCGATGTCTCGGACTGGTTTAACACTTGCCCTTCTCACACCGTATAATATTGTGGTCCCGGCAAGGATTTGTAATCGAGTTTCACGTAGGTTTCGTCGTCCATGATTATGCAGTTCAAATTTCCAGCAAGAATCGTATTGTACAGCTTTCGAACCCTCGGCCTGATCGATGCTTCTTGTTTCGGACTACGTTTTGCTTGTTTCTGCTTCTTATAGGTTCGAAGATTCAAACGTTCTTTAGCACGAAGAACATTTGACTTCGATGTACTCACTTTTTTGGCCACATCCGGAACTGAAACCTCCTTCTTTTGCTCGAAAACCTTCAGTATACATTTATCCAACTGAGGGTTAGCAGGACCTTTTTTTCGATCCGTTCTCGGTTTATCCTCAAAGGTGTTATTCTCACCGAACTTCCTGATTTCATTTCGCACGGCTTTTTCACTTACTCCTTCCATTTTTGCTATCTTTCTCAGTGACAGTCCGCGTTCTGTGCACCATTTGTACACAATTTTTCGACGTTGTTCTGCTGAAAGTCCACGCATTTCGAAACAAACTAATGAAAACGAATAAACAACTGCACAAGTGGTTAGAGAAGAGTGTAAACAACAGGACGCAGACATAAAAATGGACATGTGTTTCTTGCATTGAAAAATACTTTAAAATATTGAAACCTATTTTCCCAATTTTGGTACCACTCTGGATTTTACCTTTCTCTTAGTAACGAATAAATTATTTTTGATCACGTCAAAGTGCTTCGGTTTCCGTGGGATTTTTTTCTAAAAAAATAACATTCAATCATGCGTTTCCATTGGAGCTCCATTAGAAGGAAATCAAGACGCTTAGTTCTTAGTAGTAATGTACCATGCGTTTCCTTCTAGCATAACTTGAATGGAGACGCATAGTTGAATGTAATTTTTTCAAGAAAAGTTGAAAAATTGCGGTTTTTCCACATTAAAAAAAATTAACTAGTAAAAAAATATTTATTTTTAACTTAAAAATCCAGAGTGGTAAAAATATTTTTGAAAAATTTGATGTTAGTTGAGTGCAAGAAGTACATCTTAAAAAGAATCTTTAAAAAACCCTTCTTAATTCACCTAGTGGTGTGATAATGCCTTCTCTTCTCTAATAACAGTCTCATGAAAATATATTTCATACTTTTATTATATCATTTCGGATACCAATTTTGACACCAATTGATTCAGATTGATTCAAGTAGTTCACAAAAGCATGCTTCAGTGTTTATGTCACACATTCAGCATCATTTTTCCAAACTAGTGCTTGACATTTGCGTTGCCTATTTGTATGAGAAGAGTGATGCTAATCTAAAAAAAACCCTTCTTAGTCCATTTAGTGGAATTTTCATATATCTTTAAAAATCTCTTTTCGAAATCGAATTTTTGATGCCAAAGGTCTTAGAATTCCATGAAACGTCGAAATTTAGTGTCATCTCGAGTTTTTTTTTTGAAAATATCGACTTTCTGGTAGTCTCAGAAAGTCGATATTTTCAAAAAAAAAAATTGTTTTGAGATAACACTAAATCTCGACGTTTCATGCAATTTTAAGATTTTTGGCATCAAAAAAAATTTTCGATTTCGGAAATTTCATATACTCCCTTTGCATGAGGACATTTTTCGAGGTGCTTAAACTTGTTGGCACTAGCGCTTTACGAAATTAGAGGTGATCCCAAAATATTGGCACCCTTATATGTATAAGAGCGGTAAAAATCAATGTGTTTTGTCGGTTACGTCACTTATACCATCATATCTCCGGAACCAAAAGTCACAGCCATTTGATCTTTGAACTCGGTCAATGCCCCGACAGTAGCTTTCAAACGAGCATAAGTTTGTTAAAATCGGTTCAGCCATCTTGGAGCAAATTGAGCGCGTATAAATATCTTCAAAAATTGCACACACACGCACACACACAGACATTTTCCGATCTCGTCGAACTGAGTCGAATGGTATATAACACTATGGGTCTCCGAGGCTCCGTTCAGAAGTCGGTTTTTCCAGCAATTCTAATACCTTTCTATAGAGAAAGGCACAAATGTAAACCTTCTTTGCAATGTCTAAACCAGCCCTGTTTTTATCAATTTTTTTCGGTCGAGCGGTTGCTTCAACGATCAATTTAAAATTAAAACCAATAAAACTGCACTGACTCCATCAATATAAGTGTTGAAATTTTGGAAACAATTGTCTCCAGTTCAAACTCTTTTAAATATTGTATAATGAATACGAATACGAATTCCCTTTGGGGACAGATTTTACATGAGCTTACCCGGCTTAACATTTTGCTCATTGTGACCCTGCTAGATATATTCAGATATGAAATTCAAACAATTCCGATTTTTTCGCATTGCACAGTTTTAACAAGCTCGGGCCTCACCAATGATGGTAGAACTACCTACTGGTAGTGTGTAGTGTTGATGGTCACCGATGACAGCTTCCAAAATAACTCACCAGCAAAACCGAAAAGAACAGAAATGTTAATTGACAGGGGATTTTTTTCGTTGTTGTTGCCCTGTTATCATTTCCATACCCGTTCGTACTGAGCTACAGAGCATCAAATAGGATTTCTGAGTGCGGATCACGGTAATCGAATCAATTATAATTATTTCCGACAACTGGACAACTGAATTGGTAGGCGGATTGATACACGTCGGTTAAGCTTTAGCGTGGTAAAAAAAATGCTAGATATGCGTGCGTTTGTGACGTTTGGTGATATTAAATCGATGGGAATTTTCCGCTGTAAAACTTTTGCGGTTACGTTGTTCGTGATATATTTTATTTTTAAACTAATAGCATAAAACCGGGGAATGCAGCAGTGCAAAATCGAAAATGTAAGCTACACTCACCTCACTGGCACTGGATCCGATAGCAATATTTAACATAAAAGAATCGCTACCGAGTTTTGCAGGAATCATTTCAACGCCTCCTACCAATATCTACTGGAAAACTACAAGCAGTTCGTCGTAATCCTTTACGGTGCATTTGCATTTGACTTCGCCATCATCTTTAAAAGGGGGGGGGGGGACTGACTGCCCCCCTCCCCTTCCGAAAGCAGGAGGAGCAAAACTTTGATTGCATTTTTATTCAATTCATTCTGCTGGCTTTGCAGTGCCCGGGGTAAACGAAACTTTCAAGCATAAAACTAAACAATTTCTGGGCTGCTCAAGTGGATGCAGTCCTTTGAAAATGGCAAAGACTCCGGCCCTTCTGGGAAAACCATCAACTGAAAAAGCACATGAATTTGAATATTTTCTGGTAAAACAACATCAGCTCGATTCATTCGGTTTTGGCTCCGGCCCCTTCGGATCGGGAAGAGTGAATACATTTCTCGGTAGGATCCTGCATCGTTTCCAGTTGGGGCGGTGAGAATGGGAAGGAACAGCAGCTGCATTTGTGATGCGATCTTGGATGCGATGAGCAAGCGATTCTAGAATTGCATTGTTGGTAATCTTATGTCTGAAAAATAAACACTGGATTGAAAATCTGATCGAAATCAATTTCTTCGATACTAGTCATTACAGGACCGGATTCAAATTAGCATATCGTTTGCGGAAAAACTTTTGGAAACTTTAGAATACGCTGCAGTGGAATTGAAACCAGTCAAAGCGAACAACTAAACACTGCCATCATCGCTTTATTTCATTAACCGACAGACAATTCGCAATTTCCTACCGACAAGGGAAAAACAGCACGTAACAAACCACCGGCACTTTTGTTTAACCGGAAAAATGTGAGCAAGGCAATGAAAACTAAACGAATTTCCTTTCGGCACGAGAACCTGACAGTTTGAAGGCGAGAACAACCGGAGCGGGGTTTTGTGGGGTACTGACTTGAAGGAAAAACCAGCCCAACGGAGAAAAGTTCAACAAATGGCGAAAAAAATAAAAGGAATTCCGTAAGCCAACGAAACAAAAAAAATCCTATTCCTCTCGTCAATTCTCCCCAATCCACCTGGGACACATGTAGCAGCACCTACAGTTGGATTTGAGGTAACCAGCAAACGAAAAAAAAATCCCCCAACGAACACCAGTAAACGGAATTAGGAGAGGGATAAAATAAACCTATTGAGGCAGAATTGTACGTTCGTGTTTATTTCAATAAAACCGCCGGTGTTCTATGCCGGCATCCTGTTGGGGCTATATGGGGCTTCCGGAGCCGCTGAACGGCGGCGCGCGTTAAATTACCTCTACTAACAGCCACCATCCGACGTGCGTCGCAAAACCGTCGCCGCTGCAGTCACCACCTCCCGCCCACCGGTTGGTCGGTCGGTCGGTGGGTTTATTTTTACAGTCATTGTGGCGCCTGGCCCACATCGCATCGATTCATTCACAGTTGGAAATGAACGGAATCCGAATCAGACCAAGGCTACCAAGAACGAGGCGAATTTATGAAATTCATAATGTTTGCTAATAAGCTGATTATCTTCGTATTACCAGTGGTCGCGCGCGGGTGGCTGTTTGTATTTGAACAAGTCAGATAATGTTGCAAATTAGATAATGTTGCGGATTATTTTCTTTGAAAACTTCGAACGACAGCCCTATGGGATGGAACGAACTGTTGACGTAGGACGATTGTCAAAATCGCTATTAATTTTCTTTTCGAATTTTAAGACAGTCTTTTTTGTGCACTTTCTAAAATAATTCTTTGAGAAATTTAGATGCCCTGAAATGGGCCGTTTAATTTGTTGGTAATGAAGATCAGAGAGGCTTATCAATATCGTATAGGTTATTTAGTATTTATCGTTGAATGCAAAGAATCAACGAAATTCCAATGAAACCTATTGCTTTTCGTGCACAATAAATCTTAGTTTATTTATTATCATTTATTTATTTATTTATATTTTAATCAATAGACAAACTAAAGTCCTAATGATTATTTCTAAGAATATTTAAAAAAAATCGCGTTTATTCTGCTACGAGGAAAATGGAAATCGAATCCTATAGATACTCCATTAAAGGTTCATTCCACAAAATTCTTTGCAAACTTTTGAAGCTTGTGTGTTTTATGAAACCCTAGAAAATTAAAGTTGGGCGAACGTTTCAGCAATTGGTCGAGATGGCCGAATTTTCACCTTGATAAAACTAAAATTTAGTAGAAGGCGGTTCTAGCCAATGTTTTCTTCAGTGGACAAAATTTCGATTTTATGCTTTTCGATCTCGAGTGATACAAGTTGCTAATTCAACATTTTGCGCTCAAGGATATTGATATCAGATGGAAGATATCGTCTTAGTAATAATACATTCAATAATGCAATGAATGTAATAAATGGAATGCGATTCTTCAATAATATGGTAACAAGTTTTGTGTATGATAAAAATCGCATGCTTAAAGCTAAATTTACACGACATGCTTACGAAAAATAAAAGAAACGAAGAAGTTCTGGGATTCCATCCGTGATGATAAGAAAGTGTTCTAACAGTTTGTCAGTTCCACTATCCAACATTTTCAATTGTTCTTTGCGTTCTGGATTTTTTCTGAAATATGGAAGAAATCCTATGTGAACAAGGGAATAGTATCCAACTACCTTGGAATTGTTGCTTTGTGCGCTGTATCGAAGCTGTTTGAAATTATAGCTCTGGATTTTATAACACATAGTTGCTCTGACTACATACTACATATCAGAGACTCAGTTTGGATCCATGCCAAAGTTTTCAACATTCCCTGCTGAGTACGACGAAATCAAGCATCACATAACGATTTCCTAGTTAAGTAGACTGAGATTAAAGGGATAATTTTTTAATTGGCTTCGATCATATCTAACTGGCTCCTATTTTCACTGATCATAGTGAAAATAGGAGCCTGTACAACCTCACCATGTGCTGTTATATCTGGAGTTCCTCAAGGAAGTCACCTTGGACCGTTCATAATTTTATTGTATCTCAACGATCTAAATTTTTCGATCAAGTGTATGAAACTATCGTTCGCCGATGGCTTTCGTATTTCATTTTTCAAAATGGTTTAAATGCCACTAAATGCTCCGTCTTCTCTTTTTGTAGCAAAAAGTCTGTATTCAAGTTCGACTGTAATATGCCACAAACTGTTCTCGAACGCGCATCGTCTGTTAAGGACCTGGGTGTTCTGGAAACCAAGTTAAATTTTAAAGAGCACATATAGCTTTCAATTGTTACAATTTGACATTCAACGTCGTAGTTTTCCTATTTTTTTCTTCGGATTCCCTATGTTAGAACTAATTATGGATATAACGAGCTCATTGCTAGCATGTGCCGCTTATTTAACAAATGTTTCAATTATTTCGACTTTCATTTATCAAGTAATGTTATCAAGAAATCGTTTCTTATGTTACTGTCTCATTAGATTTAGTTACTATAGAAGCACTAGATTTAAGGAAATGTATCATTTCGATGATTTTGATCTCTTGATGCAAAAGATGACGAGGTTTTATGCCTGCTGGAGAACAAGCTTGACAGAAACTAATTCCACTGGGCTTTTCACTGATCCAAATAAAAGAATAAAATATGAGGAGGAAAAGAAAGACATTCAGAGTAAAATCTGACAACAGAAGAAGGCGCTATTATAATTGAAACTGAAATTAAAAAGAGTGAATCAGATCATCCTGATGTGGTCTACCTTAAAATTCTTCTTACCAAGAAGGAAATGTTTGCCGAGCAAAAAGATGTCGAAGCAAAAAAATATCTTCGATGAAATCTGTTTCACTTCTTTCAAAATCACAATTGTAAGCATTTTTATTTTTAGCGTAACATTTTCCGTACATCAGAGAGTATTAATTAAGGATCAAGAGTAAACCTAGAGTGCCTATAACCAGAGTGACGACATCTCATCCGTAATTTTGGCAACAATTCAAAACATTCCATTAGCTTTACATTGAATTGACAGGTCGTTTGCTCGTTTGGAACTAGGAGCTGTCATTCCAAACGAACAGCTGTCGCCACTCTGATTATAGTCACTCTAAGTAAACCAAGTTATCTTGTGTTGGTAATTTGTTTATTACGTACATTTTATTCAGTACGTTTGTCATAGATTGATATATGCAGTGCAGCGAGTTTATTAAAGTGACTTGCAGAATAAATTATTTTCAAATGAATGTTAAGCCTGACATTTTGTATTAAACAATTTTTCACCAACGTTTGATAGAAAAATGGTTACATTTTATGAATGTAGATTTTAATTCCCTAATAAAAATAGTTGGCAACACTGCTTCAAAGCATTTGTATTAGATTGCGCTACACAAAATAAACAAAACTAAAAAATTTCCGGAAAAATAAATAGTTTTACGACAACATGCCATTTCCATTGACTTTCGCATGTTAATTTAAAGGTTCCTATTTTACGGGTTTACTTATAGAGGCTACGAAAAAAATTTCTGCAAGAGTAAATCCATATAGGAATGTGTTTGTTGCTAATCAAATGTGTCAGTGGAAGCAAGCTGAAACTGAGATAATTTTTCTCGAGCAGTTTTAAGAAAAACCGAAGAGTTCTAGACTAAGACACTTTTCTTGAATTGCAATTTTAGGCAGAATGAACTGATTTGATTGGTTTATTTTTCAACCATATGAAAGATTCATTGATTAAAATCAGGAAAAGAAGCGCCGGAACTTGTTTTTACGCACATATTGTTGACATTATACTATGTTCACACTATGAGTTAAAACAAGTTTTAACTCTGATTTTATGTTTTGAGCGAAATAACATGTTTTACTTTTGCGTTATTTCATATTTAGAAACGTCACATTAAAACATGTTTTCTCGAAATAACATGATATAATTGTCAGTAAAGCACAACCCAGCTAGCATTTTCCTTCACTTTTCGACTATGTCAATTGACAAGCTGTTCAACAACAGCAGTTTTCCATCAAAGTAGCCATGTAATCATAATAAAACAAAACCGAAAACTGATACCAACGTTGCCAGGTATACCGATTTCTCGGTATTTATACAGATTTTTGACCTCTATACCGCAATACAGATATGTACTCCCAAAATACCGATATTTCACGGATCATTCAGATAAGTACCGATTTTGGTTTTTAGCTTGAATAGACATGAGCAAAGGTTTGTGGTGGAACCTTTTTTTGCTCACCTCTTGGTGACATTTTCTACTACTTATGTAGAAGAGATTCTGATACCGATATGGTACAGAAAGATTTTTGCACCGAATACAGATTTTTGGAAAAATGACCTATCAACGGAGACTGGTACAACCACTTTTGTTTTTGAATTAAAAGATGACTTTTTTGGTCATTTGCTGCTCAAAAATATTTATTTCTCTTAAATGGCCAACGTTTTGAAGCAATAAATCTTCGAAACGTTGCCAATAAGTGTGAAACGAACATATCTTTTATAGCTAGGAGAAGTACCTGGTATATTTCTTATTTTCCGGATGTTGTCAAAATACTTTTTTCTTTCTTACCTGCGACGTAGGCACTTTTGCAGTTTGTTTCTAAACAAACTCAAGACCAAGTCATATGTCATATGTCATATGTGTGAACAGTGCGGTTTTAACTTTATATTACTATCGTTAAAACATGTTATTTTCTGCAGGTGTGAACGTAGTATTACTCATACGCTTGCAAAATATCTTGCTCCTTAACTAAGGGCATCGAAAAAGATGGAGAATAAAAATAAAATCGTTTTCATGGGGTTTCTCGAAGTTACGTGCTGTATGCGGACTTATTTATTGTGTTCATATGACAAATTTATGCAGATTTTTAAATTATATTTAAGCGAATTTTCAAGTACTGCGTAAAGTATCACCTGCATAAAAATAGTTGTCTAACGCTTCACTCGAGTATCGCGCGTTTTAGTTTTCGACTTCGCGCGGATTTCGCGCGTTTTGATTTTGAAATTTTTCGTAACAACCCTGGAAGAGCGAAACGAACAAATCTGCGATGTATTGATTCAAGTCTTAAAGCTCCATTATGAAAATGAGGGTGAAGTGCTTAGCGGTTCTCATGACAAATCCTAAACAAGGAAAAACCTTTGCCACAATGTACGAAATATGCTGCTTGTAATTCAGTTGTTCGTCGAGAAGAACGTCAAGATCTTTGACACAATTGACTCTATTAATCACTGATCATCGGAGACAATAATTGAAACATATAGGTGCTTTTTGCCTTTCTCATATAGAAAGGTTATGCAATCACTGTGAAAACCGACTTTTGGACCGAGGCCCGGAGGGCCGAGTGTCATATACCATTCGACTCAGTTCGTCGAGTACGCAAAATGTCTGTGTGTGTGTATGTGTGTGTGTATGTGCGTATGTATGTATGTAACGTTTTTTTGCCCTAACTTTATGGGGTAAAATGTGCAAAAAAATGAAAATATGTGTTCTAACTTTTCTCATAGATGGCGCGACCGATTTTCACAAACTTAGGTTCAAATGAAAGTTTCGAAATCTTTCCGCAGCTACAAATTGCTTGCCAGACTATAGCTTTCTTACCAAATTTTTCGACTTCAATCGATGTCTCGGACTGGTTTAACACTTCTCGCACCGTATAATATTGTGGTCCCGGCAAGGATTTGTAATCGAGCTTCACGTAGGTTTCGTCGTCCATGATTATGCAGTTCAAATTTCCAGCAAGAATCGTATCGTACAGCTTTCGAACCCTCGGCCTGATCGTTGCTTCTTGTTTCGGACTACGTTTTAGTTGTTTCTGCTTCTTATAGGCTCGAAGATTCAAGCGTTCTTTAGCACGAAAAACATTTGACTTCGAAGTGCTCACTTTTTTGGCCACATCCCGAACTGAAACCTTCTTCTTTTGCTCGAACGCCTTCAGTATACGTTTATCCAACTGAGGGTAAGCAGGACCTTTTTTTCGACCCGTTTTCGGTTTATCCTCAAAGGTGTTATCCTTACCGAACTTCCTGATTGCATTTCGCACAGCTTTTTCACTTACTCCTTCCATTTTTGCTATCTTTCTCAGTGACAGTCCGCGTTCTGTGCACCATTTGTACACAATTTTTCGACGTTGTTCTGCTGAAAGTCCACGCATTTCGAAACAAACTAATGAAAACGAATAAACAACTGCACAAGTGGTTAGAGAAGAGTGTAAATAACAGGACGCAGCCATAAAAATTGACAGATTCTGAACCATTGCGAAATGGCAGCGGTTTTTGGTTGCGTCCATACTTTCTGGGACAGTCTTTATAGGGCCTTTAATTTAAAATTAGGTTTGTGAAAATCGATTCTGCTGTCTCCGAAAAAATCGATATGCATATTATTGTTACATACATTCCAGTTCGGGGCTCGAACAAACGACAACTGGCTTGTAATTTCAGCGCCCAATCAATTGAACTGCGGGCTCAAAACTATTTACAAATTGAAAAGTTTCTGCTAGTTTATGCCTAAAAAACTTTCTTGTTCTTATTCAAGATCCAAAGAAAAGTGTTTTTAAGAGTCCCATATGGGTTATATGAGAAAGGTATCATTACAGATTTATTGTTATCATTCATCACTCATTATACCGTCACGTTCTTAATTCATTGTCAAATGATTGTTTACGGCGGTGTGAGGTTTTGAACACCTACACCCTTGTCAATTTTATATCGATTAGTAATTTTATTGCATCCATCTATTGCTTGAAAATATTTCTACTCATCGATTGGAATGGAAAATTTCTCGTATTTTCAATGATTTATTATTGAAATTTGTATAATTACTCGAGCAGTGTCTCTTATCTACCTTCATCCACTCGATGGGTAGAAATATTTTCAAATAGTTAGCGTAATGATATTGAAAATCTGTTTATAATATGCCTAGCTGTAGACGTTCAAAGCCCGAACAATTTTAGTGGGGTTTCATTTTCCGTCTTTTGAATTCGCAACAAGAAAAATAGAGACGTACGTAGTCCGATGTTAAAAACACAATTCATGCTAAACTTCTTAACGGTTAGTTTTTCGAACGACAGTTTTTCAGTTCGCTAGGTGCATGTTTCAACAAAAGCACAATCCTATTTAGTTCGAAACAATAAATCCAGAAGAATTAAACGAAACCGAGAATAGAACAAAGCCGTTCTTCAATTTCTCTTGAGGCAAATTATTGACAAAAGCAGTATCAAATTAGCTTCTGGTATTGTTCTGGTGAATTCAAAGGAAAAACTAGCTTATTCATCAGTACAAAAGCCACCCGTGATAAGCAGCTTTAAACTGCAGCCGAAAATGAACTTCTACTCGGAACAACCGGAAAATCTACTGACTTCTGTCTGGACAAGAACCCGGTCGCCGGAAAAGTAGATTACAATCAAGCTGTGTTTTGTTTTTTTTTTGTCGCTCGCTTGCCAAAGGTTGCTGCGATGTTTTCCAGGTATACAAGCAAAGGATGCGGGTTGAATTCAGCGAATGAATGAATGAATGAAAATTTATTGACCTACTTAAGCCCGATGTTTTCTCCGATTGCTGGGGAGTGGCAGCCCCAAACAATCAGCTCGTGGTGGGCTCATTCATTCACCCCTTGGCACACGTGACATTATCAGCAAGGGATCTATTGGGAGAGGAACAGTTCCGAAGGATCTTGAAGCAATTATTGGTTTGTTGTCCGCCCAAGAAGCAGCCACTCTGCGTCTTAGTTTTATTATTTGTCTTGCATTCTACCAGCGAAGGTCCCATGAATACATAACGGCCACAAATTGGTATAATCTTCTTACGTTTAGCTCGTCCTGTGCTGCTCATTCAGTTCCGGAAGCAGACCGGGGAAGTTGGTAAACTCTCTATTACCGCAAACTAACTAGCAAAACTGAAAGGTAGCTTGATTAGTGTTGTTCGGTATTCGGAGTTCGATATTTTGAATAATTTACACGTGTTTGTGAGTTTGTGTAGGTTCGTTGACATATTCGCCCGGAAGTCGTTCGGCTTCAATAGCGAACTTATCCTGTATTCATCATTTCGTTAGACTACATACACGACAAGGAGGATTCATGTTATTCGCTTGTTGTTCAACCGATTTATGATCTAATTATATGTCTATGGAACTGCTGAGAGATGTTCGATATAAATCGACTCATTCTGTGTCCAGTCTAACGGATTGTCACGGGGAAATAATGCGTGACTATAATTGACTTGCGAGCCACGAAGCGAAATTCAGCCTGAAGCCGTTCGATATGCCATGATTGTCTTCTGTTTCTGGTATCTTGAAGATTTGTTATCATCCAATATGACATTTCCAATTATAAAGGGTAAGATGGCACTCTGCCCCTCTGCCTAATACCACCTTCTTTCCAGTTTCGTAAAAGTACGCATTTTAACAGACGATTCATGAATTTCGATTTAGATAAAAAATTAAAAAATGAAGTTTAAATACCGACAAATACTAAAGATTTCAGTAATTTTTGTAAAATTCCAGTCATTTCACGAATTACGTTTTTATGAATAGTGTTTTATGAGAAGTTGCATTATAAGCAAAATTCTTATTTTTTTGGATCTGATAAAGGGTGTACCGTTTAAGATCCATACACATTCAAATTGCTCTATCATTTGATCAGTTAGTCGAACGAAAATTTTCAAAATGGAAGTTTTCAAAAGGATCTGTCGCACCATCGGAAAAAAAACAGTTGGGAATCGCGAATCCCACGGTGTCTGGTATCATAAAATGGTTCGAAGAACGTCTGCCTGTATGTAGATCGGAAGCGAAGATCCGGACGAAAAGCCGTCAGATTAACGAGAACGATCGTAACCACCTACCTTTTTTCAGTTAATACTGACCTTTAAAAGACAGCTGTTAAAATTTCATGATATTCTATTCATTAGTTTGTAAGTCATTGTGCTAAGAGTGACGCTACATTTGTCATTTTCAGGACAATGGATCGAAAAAAATTTCGTGTTTTAATTTTACCCTGCTTCTTGATGGGAAAAAATACCGTTCAAGCGAAGCAATAGCTTGAAAAGTGTTATGGAGACTCCCCTCCATCAGAAACAACAATAAAACGTTTGAAGATGGTCGTAGAAATACCGATGATGCAGAACGCAGTGGAACTCGAAATGAGGTGGTAACACCAGAATACATAAAAAAAATCCACAAAATCGCTTATCGTGATCGAAAAGTGAAGTTCCGTGAGTTAACTGACATCGTAATGATATCAAAAGAACGTGTTGGATTTATGTTGCATGAGCTCTGTTCGAAGTAGGGGCCGGGTGTTCAGCCACAAGTGGTGACTTTTCAGCACTAACATATATATAATAGGGCTGAAAAGTCACCACTTGTTGCTGAACACCCAATTTAAATCTTAATAATTTAATTTTAACTCATATTCTAACAAATAGTTATTTCAAAAAAAGTAGGGACCGCGTTTGATCACTTTTGACTAAAAACGAGAACGTGTTGATGATTCTGGGCAGGGTTTGGCCATGTTTAAAAGTAAAAACCGAAATTTCTGCGTCGATATGTGACAATGGATGAAACATGGATTTATCACTTCACTCCGGAATCAAAACGATCGTCATCTGAGTGGACAGCAACTGGTGAACCTCGTCCGAAGCGCCCGAAAGCACAACAATCGGCTGGAAAGGATATGGCCTCGGTATTTTGGGATGTGCGTGATGTAATATCTATCTATCTTGAGGAAGAAAATACTATTAACAGTGAATATCATACAGCGTTTGAATTTGCATTCGATTAAAAATTTACATGATAAATGGCATTATGCCAAATGACTGTTATGCCAAATAACCATTATGCCAAACAGCGTTATGCTAAACGGTATTATGCCAAATGACCTTCTGGCATCAACAAAACAGTTCTAATATGATAAGTATCTAACGGGGAAACAGATTGAAAAACTGACATATGAACACAATGATATAATGAAAACCGCGAAAATGTTACCGCAGAGACGGGACTCGAACCCGTAGCTAACTCCTAACCGGGGAAATTGTTTTACCAATTAAACTAACCTGCATGTGAAAACACATGAAGAGAAAGTCCAATTGATTGGACGAAACTAAGCATGCTTCGCTGTACTTAGCCACCACGGTATTCACTTACAGTCCTGTATCGACGAAAACAAATTCAACAGAAACACATACAATGATCACGAGTCTATTCTTGCCGCACTTTCGAGTCCAGTCTCTGCGGAAACATTTTCGCGGTTTTCATTACATTATTGTGTTCATATGTCAGTTTTCCAATCTGTTTCTTCGTTAGGTATTGATCATATTAAAACTAGCTCAAGACGGCTCTACGTTTTAACAGAGACTAAAACAAACCGTTGAAAAAAGTTCTTCCATTTTGCGGATTTTTTCTACGCGGATTTCCGAAATTACGCGGTTTTTTGTTTTGCGCGTTTCTTTTACGCGGTACGTATCCCCCGCGTAGAAAGAGACCTCAGTGTAAGTAACATTTTTGTGCTCTCACTTTCCTCAGAGATGGCTGTGCCGATTTTCATAAACTTAGTTTTGAATGAGAAGGACTATGCTCCCCGGTGAATGACCAAAATAATTAAAGCTGGGGTAAAATAAATGATATAAAAAACAGGGACTATGGTCTTATACAAAACTCGAGAATTTTATCTACATCCGACTTCCGGCTCCGAAATTACACGGTGATGAAAATATGAATAATGTGAGATAGACATCATCACACCCCTAGGTAGATTGAAACAGGTTTTCTTTTTCCGTTCCGCCTTCGAATCATCAGTGGATTGGTAGTCCCAAAAACCCTGAATAACTTCAATATGTTGACGACCAGAAAATCGTCATTTCCCAAGTAACCAGTGAGCACTAATAATGGCAACAAAATAGCCTT
This sequence comes from Malaya genurostris, assembly GCF_030247185.1. Taxonomy (NCBI): domain Eukaryota; kingdom Metazoa; phylum Arthropoda; class Insecta; order Diptera; family Culicidae; genus Malaya; species Malaya genurostris. The sequence goes on from NC_080571.1 coordinate 292,127,295, forward strand.
TTATGAGCACCAAAATTCTTGTAGCTCTATATCTGTAAACTGAAAGATCATCTTTTGTAAATCAATCCAAATTCAGCTTTCAGAATGCATACTAGTCCTAAATAAGCATTCTCAAGTGGCAAACATTGTTCTAGCATTGTTTTTCTCCACTCTTCTTGCAACGATTGTGCGATTGAAAAAGCGCAGTTTGCTTGAATGATGTGCATCAAGTTTCTTGTTTGACATGTTTCATAGCAGTAATATTTGTTAAGTAGAAACCGAAAATAACACTGCTCAAATGAACTTATTGTAGAATCAGTCAAATAAACCGATGTGGAACTTAACCCTTTTAGGTTTTTGATTTAGTTTCACAAGCAGTAATATGAAGGATTTTCACATTTGTTACAAAAACATGTAAAATCAGTTGTCAAACATATCTGACATTAATAACCATTCTGTATGGATTTGCATCACCCGTAAATTTAATTTTTAATTTTAATTTTTTGCTGTGTACATTTCGCCTACGATTATTTGCTGTTATAATGCGACATTAGTATGTGCTTATTGGTTACCTGGGTTGTAAAATATTTGTTTTACATATAGAAATAGGCTCGGGTTGGTGATTAAATGCATAGGACGCTGATCTTACAAGCCAGTTGACGTATGTTCGAGCCCCGACCTGGAAGGATTCTTAGTGTCAGTAGGATCCATAGTACTAGCCATGCAATGATTATGTACAATAAGAATCGGCTGCGAACTCTGTTGAAACAGAAAGGCCTAATTCCACAAAAGGAATGTAATGCCAAGACTTTGCTTTTTCAGGGTGGCAAGTGACCGGGAAAATCGGGAAAATCGGGAAAACCGGCAAAAAGTCGGGAATTGGGTTTTACCGGGAAAAAGTCGGGAATTTTAGTGCAAATCCGGGAAAAATTTACTAGTCTGAATCTTAGTAACTATTTTCAGCATCATGATTTTCCTGATACAATAAATGAAGAGATGGAGGCAATTTTGTGTTTGAACTAGAAGTTCAGTATAAGTTTTAAAACATCAGGTTCAATGGTGCACAATCCATTGAAAATGGGGCCAACATCTCATGTCTCAACTGTTTTTGTATGGATTTAACAGCAATTTTAAATCAATAAGAGCTTTCTTAGTTGTCATCAATAACAGCACAATGAATGCTCATAATGAAAAATAAGGATATTTTGGATGTTTCTGCTGGATTTCTATTGAATCTCGATAAATATTAGAAAAGGTCCCAAGTGCAAATGACAGTTTCTCTATGTTTATTTTCTCTTTTAATTATTACGGCGTATTCTTGTATTTTCCAACATTTTTTCAACAGCAGATCGAAAGTTGATAGTTTCAGTTGTTATTCTATGCATAGTGTAAAATAGAAGGATTGCCGATAGGACCGTAATAATCTAAAAAAAGAAAAAGTAAGAGGAACTGTCATTTGCATTTAGGACATTTTCTAGTGTTTGTCTTAAATTTCAGAATAAGTTTGCATAATGGCAAAAGTAACATCAGGTAACATGTTTAATAAATGTTTTAAGAATTCTTAGGAGCCGTGTTTTTAGTTTCCAGCTAATGATTCCCTTAATTTCACCAAAATTTGTCTTAGTAATGTCAAATTGTGACAATACTTGTTTAGTAATCTTAGTATTGATTTCAATAGGATTCACAAAATCGACAAACCGACTTTCATTTTAACCACCGTTTGCAAGGAGTATTTGATTTCCTTCTTTGACAGCTGAAATTGGTTTCTGTTTAATTTTTTTCGAAGATTATCAGCTATGATGAGTATATTGATGTCGACGAAGGAGCAGTCGAAGATTGTTGATGATAGAAGAATCAAATTTAGATCATCTTAGTCACTAGAGGCATAGATTGTTGTTGTTTTTCCAAAGTGATAAGCGTACATTTTAAGATTTCTAGAAGAATTTTGTTCTCTCGCCAAAACCCAACTCTGAAAGAATATCGTATATGTTGTTAGCAGTGGCGTCTCGTCCTCATGTGCACCTCGTGTACTGCACAACCGGTCAAAAAGGGTCTCTAAGAACTTGTATGCACACATTCAGGAGAGGCTTCGGTGGCTTATGCTTATGGCAGTTGAAAACATATTGCTGTTTCAGTTGTAACGTCGAAACGCTTCTGATATCATACCATATAAGCAGGAATCGGGTTTGCGCGAGGGTTGTTGTTCTTTAGTTCATTCATTTTTAATTTTTAACCTTGTACTGGTTCCCACACTATACCAGGCTAAAATAGTATTTGAATACACTAGAGATGATCAGTCCGTGAACGGTCCAAAAGAACTAGTTCTCCTCGAAGATTGAGTGAACTGGAGTTCTTTATGATAGCTCTCTATTCTTCTCAATAGAAATGAAAGTAATCGAGTTCTTCGAGTATGTATACAAATAAGTTGCGTCTTTCGGAACGTTTGCTGGTTTGAGGAATCTGGTAGTTCGCGAATTTTGAGAATGTATACATAAGAGAATGATTATTGGTAGAACACATGCAGAAAGCACTCACTATTATTGAATCTGTTTACTACAAAATATAATTTGTAGCTCTCATATTATTTTCGAAGAAACATACAAAGTTTCAGGAAAACGAAAGAACGGTTCAGTAGAACTAATTCTTTCGGTACAACTATTAAGTTTTCAAGAGTCCTTTGAAATGAGTGGTTTTGCCATTTCTAGAATATACCCCTAACTTGCATAAGTTTTAAGAAGGACTGATTTTCCAGATAGCCTTAAAAAGACTGATTCAGTTGTAGTCTTGAAAAAGATTGAATAGTTTGAAAAATAATTATTTGAATTTTAATTGTAAGACTTTAAATTTAACTCTTCATCATTAGGCTTTAAAATAACTGATGATGTTTCTGGAAAACAACAGAACATTACCATTAATCGAATATGATGTGAAAGCTGCGCTAAAAAGCATTATTGGAAAAAGCAAGAAGTTTAAATAAAATGTGTTGTTTTTTCAAGAAAATTCCAAGAGTTTTGATGCTTCATTCCTTAGTGAAATGCAAGACTGATCACTTTCATCACCGTTGGCCAGATATGTTTCTTGTTTCAATCGAAGTTACTGACGAAGTAAAAGACAAAATAAAGATGAGATACATTGGGCTGGATGGTACTGTTAGTATGAACGTTTGGACAAACTGTGGATGAGATTTTTGGTCGTAGTTCCAAGCAGATACCCAAAAAATTCTTATTTCTAAACTCTCGATGTTTTTTGAACATGGGATTTCAACTTAAAGCTTGAATGAAAGAAATATTTAAAAAAACTGAACATAGGCTATTTGAACCTGTTCGAAAAACCGGGAATTTTTAGTCTCGCGCACCGGGAAAACCGGGGAAAAACCGGGAAATTGAAATCGCTAATTCACTTGCCACCCTGCTTTTTACATATAGAATTAAATTCACATCTACTTAACGGCTTGTGTTGAACAGCGCGGTGGCATTATCAGTTGAACATGAATGATAACGCAAAGATGAGTCGAAAAGAAAACGTAAAAAAGCTAAAGAACTAATTTCTAATCAGTAGGATTTCTGAACTTGAATGAATGACGGAAGAGTCATTTTGAAAATCATTAATACTGTCCCAGAAAGTATGGACGCAACCAAAAACCGCTGCCATTTCGCAATGGTTCAGAATCTGTCAATTTTTATGGCTGCGTCCTGTTGTTTACACTTTTCTCTTACCACTTGTGCAGTTGTTTATTCGTTGGATAAACGTATACTGAAGGCGTTCGAACAAAAGAAGGAGGTTTCAGTTCAGGATGTGGCCAAAAAAGTGGGCTTGAATCTTCGAACCTATAAGAAGCAGAAACAACTAAAACGTAGTCCGAAATAAGAAGCATCGATCAGGCCGAGGCTTCGAAAGCTGTACAATACGATTCTTGCTGGAAATTTGAACTGCATAATCATGGACGACGAAACCTACGTGAAACTCGATTACAAATCCTTGCCGGGACCATAATATTATACGGTACGAGAAGGGCAAGTGTTAAACCAGTCCGAGACATCGATTGAAGCCGAAAAATTTGGTAAGAAAGCTATGGTCTGGCAAGCAATTTGTAGCTGCGGTAAGATTTCGAAACACTTCATCACCACTGCTTCAATGAACAGCGAAATATACATCAAGGAATGTTTACAAAAACGACTTCTACCCATGATTCGAAGCCACAAGTATCCTGTTGTCTTCTGGCTAGATCTTGCTTCTTGCCACTACTCGAAATCAACGGTAGAATGGTATACTACCAAAAATGTCACTTTCGTCCTAAAAGACATGAATCCACCAAATTGTCCACAACTTCGACCAATTGAGCAATTTCGGGCATTAACGAACGCACATCTTAGGAAACAGGTCTCGGCAGCCAAAACCATACAACAGTTAGAAAAAAAATTGGAAAAAAAGTGTCAAAACTTGTCGCCAAGAAGTCTGTACGAAATTCAATGAGGGACGTTCGCAAGAAGGTGCGCCAGCTAGTCTACAATGGCTAAGTAGCAAATGTTGAGAATAATATTCTGTTGTTGTAGTCTAATATTATCAGTATATCGAATAAAATTTGAATATCTAACACTTGTGAATTATTTACAGCGAAATCGAAGTGTATCCATACTTTCTGGGACAGACTTTAATAAGTTTTCTTATACAAATTTCTATCTTTCAACCTTGGTATCAATAGGTACTATTAATTCGTCGTATTGTCACATCATTAATGGATGGCAGTTCAATGCATAGGGCGCTGGTCTTACAAGCCAGTTGTCGTATGCTCGAGTCCCGACCTGATATAATTCTTAGTGTCAGTAGGTACGTAGTGGAAAATGAAATGGAAAAAATATGCACTCCTTTTTCAGAGATTGCGAAACCGATTTTCACAAACTTAGATTCAAATGAACGGTCTTATAGTTTCTTAAAAATTTACAGAACATTTTATCCAGATCCGACTTCCGGTTCCGGAACTGAAGCGTGATAAGTGGAACATTACCAATTTCATGAGTATTTTTTCACGACCGATGGTCAAAAACAGATAGAAATCCCTTGAAACTCTCTGATAAATTCTTCTAGTTTGCAGAAATTATTTTCTGACCCCCCACCCCCCTTTTCCTGTTCCGGAAGAATCGAAAGTACTCCAATAATAGAGCTCACTTCGATTTCTCAGCGATGCTTGAGCCGATTTCCACAAATCTTAGTTTAAATTAAACCTCACTTTGTCTCAAAAACTATTGTCAAATTTCATCCGAATCCAACTTCTAGTTCCGCAATTACCGGACGATTTACATATCTTTTTTTACAAACCCAATACCAAATAACGTAATCTTTTTGCCTTTCTCTGTTGATAGGTAATAGAACTATTGGAGAAGCCGACTTTTGATCGGAGCTTCGGAGCCCCCTAACGAATTTGATCAGGTTATACCGAAAAACGATGTTTCAGGTCGTTTCAAAATTCAAGATGACGATCTCCGGTTTATTGATGTTGCATGAAAATCCTCTAAACAAAATATTTGCGGAGTGGGTTTGATGAGTGGATGGCGTAAAACGAAAGTCTAGGTCTTTTCAAAGTCCATTGCAACAAACCATTGCAACATTGGTATTTTCAGAACGGGTTTTATTTTCATATGGATGGAAAGGAGCCAGTTGAACTAAAACACACTGTTTTCCTTCGCCAAATTCCCAAAATATGTATATTCACTTTCCAAAAAAATGCCAACTGTGAGAGTTTTCTAGGAATATCAATAAACCGGAAGTCGCCATCTTGAATTTTGAACATCATATTCCGACACCTGCAGCTCACATCCAATCTATATGAAAAGATTTTACAACTTGCGTCACACAAAACTTTTTCCATGAACTAAAGTCCAAACAACGTAAACTTTGTTTTACGAACTAATTCTATTTGCGAACCCTTGCTTTAGTTAGTAAAAGGAAGCTTGAGCACAGACTAACAGACATGACAGTATGAGTAAATTCTTATAAAAATAATTTTTCCTGATGCACTAGTTCCACCTATATTGTACTGCGCGAACTATTTACTATCTGTACACCCCTTGTGTTATGTAAAAGTTTTTTTACTAGTTGGTTTCCCCTCGTTTGTCAACACCGATCAGCTGCTTGCAGGGATGCCTGATTTAATCAAAATATTTAAAAATGAATCATCACAATAAATTATTGGATTACGTTGATAATATATTTAACTTTTTCGCGATGTTGGAAGGTAACCATTTATTTGACTCAACGTTGTTCATCTAGACAATTTTTTATTGTGTTGGTAGTTTTCTCCCGAAATTAAGTGGTGGCAGACCAGAAATAAGTAGATGTTGTAACAAAACGGGTTCGATTTTGTATTGCGTTGAAGGATGTGAAGTAGGCACAATTCTGTATATAGTTTTGACAATATGTATTAAATCTGTATCCTGCATGAAATTCGCATGGACGTATGCAAATCAATACATTACAGGTAATTCTGTATGAAGGGCAACTCTGTTGGTAAATGAAAAAATAAACACAGTCTAGATGACAGACAGGATGTTTTTGATAGGGTAACGTGGCGTCATCATGACAGATGTGAGTACTGCCCCAAATAGAGGAATATTCGAAATGACCGTTAAAATGATTAAAGACTCTAATTTGAATGTCCTGTCTGTTAGTCTGTGGCTTGAGTGTATAGAATAATAAGTGAACAGATTTCAATACGATAAATGAAAAGTGCAGAGTAAACGACTGAATAATAATAATAACTAACTCGAACGATCAATAAACGTGATATGGAGTAATTAGAATAAAGTATCAAGAGTTACCAATAAATCGAAAAGGCAAGTGAAGTGCAAACAAAATATTTCATTTAGCATAAACGGAAAAATACAAGAAAAAAAGTATAAAGGTAGTAAAGATTCAAAAGTTATCAGAATAAAAAGTGTATAATAAACAGGTAACCTATTGATAAGAAACTATTAAAGAATGAAGAGAGTAAAGAATAATACAAGTAAATAGCAACGAATCAATATAGTGATTATCAAACAGAGTAAACATAGTAAAATGAAAATAAAGACAAGAAGTCGGCGGCTCAGAATTTAAATAGCTTTTTTCGCAATTCAGATATCGTATGTTTGAGCCTCGATCTAGACAGATTCGGAGTGCCAGATCTCGAATCGCTGCACCCAGCACATGTCACAAATCTACTACGAAGTCAGTTGGAACTAAAGATCAAGGCTAATTAGTTTAATTTGCTTAGAAGAAAAAGTAAAACGTAAACTTCGTAAAAAGTTGAAAAAGAAAAGAGCATGAAAAGATGGATAAATAGAGTAAAGTAATCTGCTCTATTTACAATCATCACACAGAGAAGGACCGTATTCATGACGACATTATAAGAGATTTCATCAATAACTTTTTCTGTTTTTTTTCCAGAGATCTCAAATTCCGTTCACCGCAAATTTTCCTCTTTACCATGTGGATCCTTTCTATATTCATTGAAACACATCGAAAAAAAAACAAATTCCAAAAGGATTGGTTCTTTCCATTCAAGGCCACAGATCACATCCTGACTATGGCATCTGATTACCATTTACGGTGTGTCGCTTTGGAGTGATTATCGTGAATATTTGATTACGTAAATGTAATCGGTCCTGAACAAATGTCCGTTCTGTTTCCATATCGTTCCTTGTCGGTTGGCACATCCGGCATTCACAATTGGCACTATGGGATTTTCGTACATTTTTCGTACATGAAGTCAAGCGCAGCACAAAACCGTTCCATACCTCAGGATGAAAGAATGAAAAAAGGAGCAAAACCGTTGTCGCGCAACTGAAAATCAGCCAGTTGAACGTCCCTACTTTGGCGAAAAGAATAGACTCGAGACGAATTTTTCCTGTCCCAGTGCAACTATTGGCTACTGATAAGGTTACGTAATGTTATCGGCAAACTAAATTGCATTCTTTCGTTTTGTGCGGCGCGCTAGGAAGCGCTGAAGATGTAAGCAGTAGAGCGGTCGGTTCCAGTGTTGCCAGGAACTGAGTTGGAACTGGGTTTTAAAGCTGCAAAATGATGGCGATAATTTTTTTGATCTTATTTCAAACAGATTTTTTTTTGTTTCGGTGTTTAACTTTTCTTGAAAGAAAAATTTGGACTACATTTTTTTCCCAGCCACTTCTGCCAGCAATGGTATGTTTATTGAATTTTGCTTCTGTTTCGCTCGTTTGTTTGTTCCGTACTGGCTGAGAAAATCTCTCGAGACGCTCTACCTCGTCTTTTTATCTTGCAGTGAAGCCTTTTGCATGCAAACACAAACTAAGTTCGGAGATCAAAGAGCCCTTTCGGACGGCACGGACGTTCGACTAGACATGCTCGAACACGAAATGATGTCCTTAGATATTACGACACTACCATCCGTGATGGCAACGGTGCTGCTGATGATGGTAGTAATGATGATGATGATGATCTTATGAAGGAGCACGAGTGAGTCCACGCGGGTAGCATCATTCATCGGTTTTATCTGAAAGATGGCATTTGGGATTAACAGTGAAAGTAGCGATTTGAGTGCAATAGGCGTTTCAGGAAACGGATGTTGGGGCGTGATGTTCGTACCAATTACCTCGAAGTTTACAAGGAAGCCGGATGAAAGCCGTCTGTTCGAAGCAGTCGTGCGGATAACTGGTACCAAATTTTAATTGCTTGCAGTTGTCTTAAGCATATGGAATTCAAGAGAATAGATTGTTTGACTAGAAATTTTTTTTTGTTGAATTTTAGGTAAATTGAATCAGTCAATCCACCATTTATGAGAATTTATAAAAATGAAAAAAAAAATCATTCATGTAGACGTGAAATCGTTATATACTTATAGTAGTTGGATGCCACCCAACAAAATACAGTTTGGAATACATGCCAAATAGCATGCTCAAGAGGCAGGACTCGAATTTACAAACCCTCTCCAATCCATGGGATGATTCTGTCAGTGTCGGTGCTAGTAGCATAGTGTAGTGAGAACTGTACCAGCTTCTTGGTCATGTTCGTTAACTTGTGCTTTAAACTCGACCCGCACGAATAGAAGGTAGAATACATTTCAGTTCTTTTAACTGATTCCATCGAATATATCCATCCACCCTTCATTTTTATATCTTTAGCTTCTATTAGTAGTTACTTGTCGAAGAAAAACCAAAGAAATAGAGCAATATAAAAACTTTACAGTGCGTTTGTTCGGTTTGCAGAATTATATTTTTGTTTATACAGCTCTTCTGATGCATTTCCCTAAACAAAGTCTCATTTATAGAAAAAAAATTGTGTTTTTGTTCGTGGATTCAAATGGCTTGCCGAATCAGGAATTTTCAAGTGACCATATCAGTCGGTGAAAATGAATTTGTATCCGTTAGGGAATTTTTTTGGCTGTTTAGTGTCGCGATATGTTTCTTTCTCTTTGAATTTTTAATTTAGCCCATTATCCTATACTATAATTGTCATCAAACCTTCCAGTATAGTGCCGATCGTAATTTCCACTACGACGCTATTTGTGATTCTTCCGAACAATAGCTTTCCTCTTACGGAAACGTTCCAAATCTTAATGAATGGTAACAAAACATTTACTTCTAAAAGAGGAAAACTTTAGTAACAATTCGTTATCAAAATAGCAACAAAGCTGACCACTAGAGGTACTGCAGAATTGAAAAAAGCAGGGCGCAAATATTTGATTGATCATTTGTATCGGAAAAGGTTCACCAACAGATTTCATTTTATACTTTATATTTTGGTAAATCTGGTCAGTTTTGAAACAGAAACACAACTAAGAATCTAGTTCACCTTCTGAAATAAGATACAACTTCTACACGGAACGACCGAAATTAGCTCTGCGCCTAATTCGTATTACTGTTTTTGAATTAGTTGATTTTAACAACAAAATTTCCAAAATAACTATAAAATTAGTTAAAATTGAGAATTTACTTTGCTGAAAAAACTCTTATTTTTAGAGAATGTGTTTAGTTGGTGAATATCCTGGACACAAACCAGCAATATTTCAATCCAACACGAAATTCTCATTGACAACTAATTTTGTTATTAAAATCAGAAAATTTGTTTCTATTTATCTATCACCATCATTACTGAAGGACAGCACAAAGAAAACAAAACTGAAATGGGTATTATTAACAAGTTTATTAGCCAAAAACTCATGAGAAGTGTCAAAGCAAAACAATCCATTAAAAAGGACAGTCTTATTGAAACTGCTTGAAAATTGTTTTGATGTTTTTCGCATGTGTTCGATATATCTTTAGTTAAATTTCTATACCGATATGTAAAAATGTCGTAAACTGTTAGAGGAAATCGTATTTATTCAGAATTTGTGCGCACTTAAAGCGATTGTGCGTAATAATGTTTTTACGCGGAACAGTGAAGTGAATTTCGAATGTTTCACTCTAATTGTGTTGAAGTTTTTTTGTATCTTCAAACCTTCCGAGCTGCGCCGTCCGGTGTACTACTTGTATTCGTTTTTTGTTTTCCGAGTGCTCAAAGTTTTCAGTGAGAATGAATAAAACAGTGATTTAGAAGAAAAAAAATTCAAAAAGATGTTTATGTTTCGTTTATGTCTTTTTCTCCAATACAACATCGTATTTATACCTGCCAATATAGAAAAGACAACCGCGTCTGAAATTTTTTCGGCAGTAGTGTGCCATCTAGTGGCTAGTAGTCAGTAGTGTTACCGTTTCGGTGACAGGGCGCCATATAGCTGCAGATTGCAGAAGCCAATTCAACCATTCATATTGGTTGAAAACAACATTTTATTTCTTCAATTCAACTAAAAAATTAGTTGAATGGAAATGAAATGTGCCTTAGCTAAGAAATGACAGTACGTTTAATTTGTGAATTCAACTAAAAAAATAGTCATTTCAACAAATATTTTATTATTATTAAGGGAATGAGAATAAAAAATCTAAATTAGCAAAAGTAAGATTTTTTTAGTTGTCTCAAAAAATAACTAACTAAAATCAGCAAATCAACTAATTTTTTCGCGAAAATGCTGATTTCGGTCGTTCCGTGTAGTGATTAGTGATTGTTACTAACATCTAACCACTTGCGTGACTCAAAAAGCGCAGTTTCTACAAGTTTCTAAATCGACTAGAAATAAGTTGTCGTTACGTTGCAATGCCATACTGAAATAACTTATCTTTCCATAACTTGAACATAACTTGTTTTCAAGTAAACTAGTTGAAACTTAGTCACCATCGACATTTTAAATATTGAATAATTCCAGAATGCTTTTCTATCAACAATAAAAAAAACATTAAAGTACTTGAAATCACAAATTTGATAGGAGGTACACATTTCACAACGATTTTAAAACTATCGAGCGAAATTCAATTTTATTGAACTGTTTTTTTAGGCGCCTTCAATTAAAATCTGTTTATGAAAATATGAAAAATAAACAACGAAGTAACCTTGTTCAGATTGTTGCTTCTGATTTTTTTTAAATTTATGTATCATGAGAAATTATAATATTATCACAATCGATGTTCAAATCCTTTATTATTTTATTCATGTTTATGATAGTGCATAGAACTAAAATGACTATTCTGCCTTTCATTATTTTCGTCAAAAAGTAGTTTTGAAAAAAGTTTTATCCTGGTTTTATTTAAGTTCCATACACTTCTTGCGACTCCATAGTGTGATCGCCATATTCAAACCAACAAAAGTTTTTCAGGTTGCATTTTCGTTATTATTACGTTGGGAAACCCTACCGATAGCTATCTGAGTCAATGCAGAAATTGTATGTTATAATCTTATAATATCTATGTTATTGCTATTCACAGTAACGATTTACATAGAAGTTTACGTATTTATAATGGTTTGGCAACGGAAAATAAACTAGTAGTTAAAAGCATAGCTATGATAAAAGATATGTTAGAATCAAGTAACGATAACTTACAAATGATAGTTAGATCGATGTTTATGTTATAAAGAAACACTGCTGTCACCTTGTTTTAACCAGTATAACATAAAAAAAACATATTCATGCCCTTGTTACATCATAGTTTGGACTTAGTCGTATCTGAACTAGTTGCGGATTGCTACTTGGGTATATTCCGAAAGAGTCAGAAGGTAGTTGCAGTTTTCAACAAAAATGACATAACAAGTACACGTGAAATGCTTCTTGCATGCACGCATACAAAAAGTGGTCTCTCATATTTTACCTTCATGGGGTCGGAGGAAAGACAACACGGACAGTAAACTACTTTACAGATTTTAACGAAAATTTGCCCAAGTAAACATTACAATCAATTTTAACCCATTCATAAAGAAAGTGTTGCATTTTTTTCAACTACAGTCCTTCACCAAAAATCTTTCCAACGTTCAATAGAGACATCCTTCTGTCAAAATCCCATGATATTCGATTCATCAGTAGGTTAGTTATTCTGCTTTCAGTTACACTATTTTTGGAATATTAGAAATGCTCTGGTACTATTAGAAATCACCTTAAAAAGTATGGAAAGAACTTATAGAAAATAGACATGTTAAGTTCCAGGAGAAAGCTGATATCGTAAGAATATCAAATGGAAATTATTAATTATGAAAATCGTTACGATGGCTACATTCCATGCATTAAAACCCGAATTGCTACCACATCCACCGCATTCACCAGATTTAGTCCCCAGCGACTAGTTTCTGGTTTTCAGATTTGAAAAAGTAGTTTGCTGGAAAGAGATTTGCATCGAATTATAAGGTCATCGCAGAGACTTTAATATAAAAGTGAAGAAAAAAATGCTGAAACGGCGTTGGAACAAATATATTGCTTTTCAGTTGATGAATAAAATCGAAATTTGAAGCAATTGCAATATGAATTAAATTTAATTTGCTAGGATGTAAGTGCACATTATATACTTGATTTGGTTAATACCATTAAGACATCAATTGCTTCCGCAATTCCGTGATTTTTTAAGGAAAAATTGTAAACCTACTTGTAATATGTGACAGGAGAAAGGAACTTACAAATTGACTTACTAACAAATACATAGAGCGAATCGATTTAATTGATGATTGTATCGATTTTTTTCGGAATTTGCTCATGATATTATGTGACATTACATCTAATTATACTACTTTAATTCTATACTTGTGAGTTTGTGTAACTCATTTGTAGTAAACCCGGGTGTCCAAATTATTTTTAAATTTTTACTCTGAATCCTTTTAAAAATTTTCTTACTGGTAGAGGACAATTTGACCAAATTGGTACCGTATGAAGCATGGCTGGTCTAAAAATCTGTTCATAAATTAATATTTTTTTCTTAAGTCTGAGCTTAGAATTTCTGTTTATAAGATGGTTTAAAAGTAGATGATTCCAAGCCATTCAGTTCGGTACTGTGATTATTGCTTGATTTAAGAAAAAACTCAGGGCTTGTCATTCGTCTCTTTGGGTCAGAAAAGCCTTCTGATCCTATGTGCGGGGTTGGGGATCGAACCCAGGTGGGTTGCGTGAAAAGCATCGACTAACCCATCACGCTATACCCGTCCACGGTGCAATGCAATTTCGCAGAATTCGGTATTTTTTTTACAGAATTTTCAACAGCTGAACGTTCGGTAATCAGTTCGACAATCAAATTGATTACCGATCGTTCGGTAATTGCTGAACTGTCAAACACTACCGTAAACTGTAAACCAAATGGATCTAACTGATTGTTCGGTAATTTTTTGTTTGTTTGTTTGTATTCCTTTGGTTAAAATTCTGGATTTTCAGATCTCAAAATACAACACAAATTCACAAAAACGAATGAAGAAAATTCCAACCTGTTGTGGATATGGTTTTATTCTACGGAAAAAAGAGTAAAATGTTCCGGCTGACCGGAATTATGAGCGCCTTCCAAAACACTGCACAATCCGTCGAGTCCACCAGAAATTACCCTCGAACGATTTGTGTAGGCAGCAAGTCTACAAGTGATACAAACTTATTTTCTACCTATAAGTAAACAAAAAGCTTCTAGTGGTTTTAATGTTTTAAAAACTCTAGCACCTGTACCTCAATCCATTCGATGAACTCTTCAAATTTTTTTCGTTTGGTTAATTTAAATATACTTACTGAAAATTTCAATAACTATTTGACAGTTAGTTTTCACATAAGTTCGGTTATTGGAAGATAATTTTACCATACTGACAATACGGTTATTACCGTACTCGGCGACTATTCAGATTTACCGTATGAATTGTTTATCTATTTACCAAGTTCTTTAATGAAAATTTACGTAAAACTGATCTTCCGGTAAAAATTTGCATAATTATTGTAAAATAAAACTTATGTACCGAAATATCAGTCATTTCTATAGACAGTCACGTACCCAAAGGGGGGCCCGAGAGGCCCTAGCCATTCCCGAAATCAGAATAATAATGAATGATGCGAACAGAGTCAAAACTAAATTAAATGGAGATTAAATCCAGGGCACAATAAAGGACAATAAATAAAAAGACACTAAATTGTACTGGATGACCGGAAAGAGAAAGTGCGCGAACTTACCATTGGGCAAGATTCTGCAGATGAGGAAGTTATCCTGCCGCTGGATCCCGCATATACTTATTTAGGACTAAATAGACGAACGCAAGTGCACTTCAAGTACATGTTTGGATGGATTCATTAATATACGCTAGAGAACAAAATGATTACTCGACAATGCAATCCAAGTATTAGCGTGCATTAATTGTGTGATTAAAGACCGAAATCGCTGTGAAAGGGCCTTCATGAAATACATGAGTATCGCTACTATGGTTATAATCAACGGTTTAGGGCTCCGGTTACTTGCCCATCCACCTTGTTCACCTGATTTGCCCTCTTCGAACTATTTCCAAACCTCGAGTCATCTTTGAGAAATCGATGTGAGTTTCGTTTTGGAATTTTAGACAGCTACTCCCGGGACCTGATACCGAAACCTGTATAGTCAGAGTAAGTTTGTATGAGCAACCCTCAGTGACATAATTTTTACTCTTAGGGCCCCTCCCGAAACGAAATCCTGGGTACAGGCCTGTCTATAGATTACCGAAATTTCTCGTCAAAAATATAACCGAACAAAGGAATTAAATCTTAGTGTGCTGGTTCATCCAAAAACTACTTGAAGTTCATGCCTTAAGATCTACCTGTGTAACAAAGTGCAGTAACGAACGTATCGTTTTCGATCCATGTTTTTTTCTACGTCAGACCGTAGGCTTTTTGACCGACGACTAGTGAGAATTTTGATATAAATTTAAAAGGATCAGAACTGAACGAGCAGCTTAAAAATAATGGACTAAACCAAAAAATAAAAATAATGGAGAGTAAAGCAATTTTCATACAAGTGATCTAAAACGATATACTTACGATTATATAACGAATGTACGAGCTCATCGAGGACGACCCAATTGATCAGTTCATGCGAGGCAGAGAGTTACGTCCCAAACCTCTTCTCTTTCAGATTTCACAAATATTGCTGTACTGTTTACATGTGCACTGAATTGTACTGCTCACAAACTTCATCAGCTCTGAGCCTCCTGAATTTATATCTGAACTGCCTCAAATGATATGGTGATCATATACATCACTGCCGATTAAAAGTCAGTGGAATTCTACATTTGCAGCAGTATGACTCAACCTTTTAGAAGTCATCGCTCGACGAATGTTGGTTATACGGCAAATATTTTTGTCAGTGTCATCAATAGTCAGTGTAGCTGTGACAACAAAATTATCACGAGTTGTGAGTTCATATGTAAGTGATACATAGACAGCACTATTTCCAACTATGCATGCCCAAGGCATTTCACGTGGATTAGTCATACCATTTCAATATTTTCAAAGTTTTGATCGAATATGCATAAGCACAATGAAAAAAATTTTGTTTCAATAGATGCACCTAAAAAGAATGACACGATTTACTCAAATTAACATACAAAAGCATGTAAATATTAATCGTTTACAGCATATTATAAAATTTAAAAGATTTTCACCAAAGAAATTGCGGCATGTTTGAATTTACATTTTTTTCTAAGATTATCATAGACAACTGTGGAACTTAGGTTGAAGCAGAGGTGGAAATAAGCCCATTTTGCGCAGGAAAATGTGAATCAAGATTTCCGATTGTGAATCAGAAAACCGAACACCGTGAATTAAAAATTTGGTAACTAAAATGGCGATTAGTTTGTTTTAATTGTGGGAAGTGTATATTACACAGAGTAGCAGCAGACCTTTATCCGTACGCGCTCTTTTTATTGGGAGACAAATTTGTTCTCATTCTCAAAAGACAACCATGCACAGGCGAAGAGCATTAGCTGCGCTCAAAAACTCATTCGCGCGTTTATGAACCGAGGCAGAAATGGATGTACAACGCTTCGCTCGTTCTCAGCGCGTTTAACCAAGAACGGAGTTCGAGTGCTCCATTCGCATGAGAATAGGTGTAGCAACTTGTGCTAATTAACTTTCCGACAAGTCCCCGATCACAATATAATATTCATATAATATTTTGTAATAATATTAAACCCTTCATTTTTGGCAGTTGTGTTTTCTGAGACTTACTTAATTATTTTCTTTGGCGTACGGCACAATTGCTAATAATAAGGTTTTCTGAAGCGGAGAAAAATATCAGTAACTATTCAATCATTCTAATTTTTTTTATCTACTTCTTGAAAATTCTGATGCGATTTTGCTCAACACCACCTTAAATTTTTTTTTAAATTGTTTGCGTGGTACATAAAAATCATCCAAATATGATCTAGAATTAAATATAGTAATCACGTTAGTAACTTTAATTATATTAAACTACTTTTTAAACCTGAAAATATAGATAATTGAAGTAATTTTTCAAACTTTTATGAATTTTGATTCCGAAAAATATTTTTATAGGCACATATTATCGAACTTAATTCGACCAGATAAAAATATCTGAATTCTATACAATTAGATTAAAATGAAAGGTTTGTCATCAATATCCAGTACACGAAAAAATCTTTTAGATGTGTACATGTAGGTTAAATAGTGGACTATTAATAAAGCAAACTATTTTGAGCTACTATTTTCACTGATTCCTGTAAGATCAAATTACTGGATTACATCTAAAATCGTTGATCCCAATGAGGGGCGCGAAAATTAGTAACAACAGTGATCCTACAGTAATTTTTAACTAAGAATAACGCGTGTCAATTGAGCTTTTAAAATCGTGGAAAATTGCAAATTGTGCATCTTTGGGAAGTTTAGTGATGGGTGATAAGGAAATATTGAAGGAGTTTGTACATCAATGATTTTTATCAATTTATATGCATGAGAGTGCTCAAATTGGGGAAAATTGACAATTTGTAACTTTCAAGAATGCTCCTTTAACAGTATTTATCACCAGAGGTTTCGTTACGGCACGGTTTACGAAGTTTCAACACATGTTCTCCTTTGATGCAAACCGTATTCGATTTCGCAACCTGTTGATTAATTGCAATAAAATGAATACCAGATGAAAGGAAATGAATGCTCGATGAATGTTAATTTTACAGTTTTTGCTGCGCAATATCAATACGCAATTCAAAATTAGTAAAATCAAACCGCCAAATATTGATTAAAGCGACAAAAGACTTTGTTTCACTTCCAGCTGGTTGATGCTGATGATGTTCATGCATTATCTAGATTAAACCCAATGAAACTTTATTTGACATGAATTTAATTTAAAGAAGTAACTGGAGCGCAGCATTTCAATGGTGCGTTTGAGTTGGTGTAGTAATATTAAAATTTATCTTATCAAAAATCATTGGCAGCAGAATTCATTATAGGGTAACGGCTCCCTATTTCATCTGAGCTCCTATTTCCATCTCATCCCGTCATCTCATTGCATTGAACACGAATAATATTTTACAACCTACCTGAACCAAACTGTGAAATGTTTTATAACGATTATAAAAGCTATTGTCACACTTTCCCATTGAAAAAAATGGTTTTAAATTTTTCGGTGATCGTTTTTTTCATTTAAAATAAACTCACTTTTCAATTTAGGACACATTTTTGTCTCAAGATTAACAGTTCGTCATGTTTCTGATTATCTACTAATCGATTCGTCTCAAAACATGATCACTATTTCGCAAAATTACACTACCATTGAATGCTGGATGGCTTCATAATTAGTAATGTTCACTTGCCACTTGTTTAGTTAACGATTAAAAACTTCAAAAATTACCCGTCAAGTAATAAAAGTCTTCAAAACTATGAGATGAGATTTTTTCACTTAGTTCACTTGATTGTGCTTTGTTTTCATCACATTTGGTTTCGCAAAGTTGCCAAGTTAACTCATAATGTTACAAAACAAAAATTGTTTTTCTTCTTTAAATTATCACCAAAAAGTATGTTTTTGGTATCCGTGACATTAGTTTATTTATATTATTGATATTAATATTTCAATAAAACTGTTTCGGCTTCAAATATTACCAGAAAAAGCGTGTTAAATACTATTGAAATAACCATTGTGGCAAATCTAGTAGCACTGGTTTCATTCCGCTATACGTCAACATAACGCTGTGAAGTGTGTGTGTTTCATCGGTTGTGCACAGAGATGCCAGATATTTTCATAGAAATTAGAATTACTAAAAGTCTATATCTTCTCTATCTGTTTTCACTAAAAAAATGGTGTTAATCATAATCAACTATCTGCATAAAAGATTTTCACTTTAACATGTGATTTGTCCGTTGATTAATAAACTTTTAAAGAATCACTGCAATCAAATACTAATAGATACTCAGAGAGGAAAGTCTAATTTTTTACTTCTCACCTGTACAAATATAATACATATTTTAAATGTAAAATCTGTAATCTGATTTAAATCAGTATGCGAACGCAAAATTCTATACAATACAGATAAATTTGTATAAATGGCATCTCTGACTCTGCATTTTGTTTTGGAAGGCCTGAATAGTAAGAAATCCGTTTTTCGTTTTATTTAAAGTTCACCAAATAAACTTTGCAATGAAATTTTCAATTCCAAGCGGAAGGTAACGGAAACGACCGAAAAATTTTTAAACGTTGAAATTATTTCAAACTAATTCTAAAAATATCGTGTGTTGTCTCATAGTTGGCATTAGGCCGTTTTTAAGGAGAATTCTGACATTTTGAACCTGAGAGTGTAATAGTGGAATATTTTGTTTTGATTGCTGTCGCCATTACTAATTTATAGGATGAATAAAGGACCAACGATAGGATGGATAAAAAATCCATTGAAATGAAATTAGGAGCAGAGTAGTGAACACATTATAAGTGTTTTAGCTGTTTCATGAATATTAGTTAAATTTTCAAGAAATGTGAATCAATTCTCAACGTGGAGCAAGGCGAATGAAGTAATAATATGAAAAAGTTAGAGATTTTAGTGGCTACATAGAAGGGTTTTGAGGCGACGTTCTTACAAATGGGATGAAATAGGGAGCCCTTACCCTACTAACTATTTTTATTTGTACTGTGAATCAAAAACTTCGCTTAGTTCCACCCCTGTTGAAGTATTGCCACGCTCATCTGATCGATCGTTGTCAAGATTACACATTAAACAAATCCGTTAATGATAAAAGATATTCAACGAATCTTTTCAACCGTTATCCGCAATGTAACTGAAAATGCCTATCACATTTTGTTCACGGTCGTATCGCCGTAAAAGTGAAAACAATCAGATTATTTCTGTTCCTTGGCTCCTCCACCAGAGAAGAAAGCGAAACGAAAGTAAATTGCTTGATTTGAGTCAAACCAAAGCTGCGTGACTAGAATAAGAATTAAAACTGATTTAACTTCTCTCTCTCTTCTCTCTTTGAACCGCGCTAGTATCTACTGTATCTTCTTTTCGGAAAAGCTACATTTTCTAACGGCTTGCTTTGTTTTTTTTCTTTCTTTCAGGTAATGAGAAGTACTCCCCCTTGGACTGTTTACAAACCGTGAATAAGCGTATGTATTTGATTGGATTCAAAACAATTCGATTTGTAAACAGGAACTTTATTGATGAAGTGAAACAAGTTTTCAATATTCAATATTGTAGTTAGGCCAAACGTAACAGGTTTAATGCGACGCCATGCGACATCCATCGTGGGGCATATTAATATGCATATCGGGTTCGATCAACATGCAATGTACATTTATGTTACCTGCTAGTGGCACTTGACGGTGATGATTAACAAGGTAATTGCTTTCGGTTGCCACGAGATTCGTTGAAATTTTCACGATTATGAGAGTCGTTTGATTTTATCACAAAATTATCGGTGACCAATCGTAAGATAGAAAACGTATTTTGTTAGAATAATATCCAATTCTCCGTGTTAGTTACGAGTTTGTTTGTGAGGATAGATTAGATTAGCTCTGTCGCTGTACTACCTCAGACTTTACCGGAAACAAACAAGCATGGTAAGCAAGTTTCCTTACACTCGTTACTTTCATGCTCATCCTTTTCACATTTCGGTGATGAAGCTTTAACCTGGTACATCAATCCTGATTAACCCTAAAACCCCAGACGTGCAAGAATGCGAACCGATTCCGGATGGTTTTCGCCACGACAGCGCCCCAGAAAGGAGAAAATCTCATCAGAGAAGAACAACCGCTGCCGCCGCATCCGGCAGGGACACAAAGTTCGTACTATTTTCGGGTGACAGTCAACCACCGAATATCCATTTCAGTCGGAGAAGCAGTTCTCGGCGAGTCAAGGAAAACGCATAAATTATGTGCGCTTTCGCAGTTTGCGCCTGTCGTGTGAACGATTGCCTCGGCTGGTTCTCGACGGAAACTATGACATTGCACGGTGAACTATTCCCGTGGGAGACGGAGGATTTAGGTGGATGAGAGCCGCAAATAGGTATTATAATGTTCGAGAAAAAGCGTATAACTAACGGATAACTAGGAAAAGTGTAAATATGCTACTGATACTTTTGCCTTTGCCTGAGAGACGAGTTTCGTGTCTTGATAAAAATTTCCGGTAAAATTGAATGATTTGCGGTACGGGTTGGGCCACCATCGCCCGTATTCTCCAGTCCTGGCCCTCAGCGACTATTATCTTTTTCCAAACCTGAAAAGGTTTCTGCAGGAAAAAAAAATTTCGTCGAATCCTAAGGTCATTGCAGAAACGGAAGCCTATTCGGAAGGCCTTGACAAACTTGTTTTTTTTTTCAAAGGGCATCGCAATGTTGGAGGGCCGATTGGTCAAGTGTATCGCCCTAGATGAAGATTATACTGAAGAATAAAAAATTTTTCACGGTGAAAAATCTACTTTTTCTTTGTTAGGCCCGGAATTTCTCATTCCATTTAGTATATCCACCATAGCCCAAGGTAGCGAAATGGAAGTGCGTGGTGGGATAGAAAATAACTTTCTATTTCTCATGTGCTCGATACACTTCTTCGAGCGACTTTATTATTATTGGATGTTGCGAAATACTCCGCCGCGGCGTCGATAATTTCCACACACGATCTAAACTTCCCATTAATGAGCCATCTTCTGAGGTTTGGGAACCGATAAAAGTCCGAAGGAGCCAAATCGAGCAAAAAAGGTGGATGGAATAGCAATTGAAGCTTCTAATCGTTCAGTTGGAATAAAGTTGTGATGCTCTAGAGTGCCGGTGTATCATCGTGTAAATGGATACTTTTCTCTTCATGTGAGACCATTCTGTAGCAACTGCGTGAGGATTGCTTTCGCTTCAGAAAAGACCATTTTGTTTGCTCAAAACCCCATTGAGCCAAAAGTGTGTCTCGTCAGTGAACACAATTTTGTGGTAAAAAACGAATTTTCGGTCTATTTGTCCAGTACCCATAGTGCAAAAGCGATTTTTTGTTTGTGAGGTACGTATCTCCTGCATAGAAAAAGACTACAGTACAGTACACTGCACTTGTTTCGTATATACCTGAAATGATTTTGAAAATCTTAGACATATTTCTGAGCTACTATTAGCTCATTTGATATGTTCACAATGCTCATGACCAATCCTTTTGTACCGAAGGTATAATCGTATTAGTAAAGTAACCGATGATTAGCTCTTTTCCCAATTCGTATTCTTTTCATCAAACTCAAATGTATTTCGTTTTTGCGAATGTTACCAAATATGCGACATTATGACTGAAGTAGGCTTGATTGAAATACTCCAATCAATGGACCCGAAAAAATTTTTGTCAAAAATTAACTCAATGTAAAAAATGAGACTATTTGTTTGCAGGAGAAAGGAGTTATCTTACCACTTGCTTGGATTTGCAAGAGATTTTTTTTATATATGTTCATTGCTTTAAAATTTCATTATCAAATGAAAAGTATTCAATGAAAAGTGAAAATTTTTGTCCAATCATTGAAATTTATGGTAATCATTCTGTTCTCTGGCGTATAATAATAATGGTTTTAGCCGAACATGTACTCGAAGTGCGCTTGCGTTTTCCTTTCTAGCGCTAAATAAGTATGTGCGGGATATCTTTCTCATCTGTCGAGTCTTGCTTAACTAAGGCATGCTCACGCATTTTCTCTTTCCGATCGTCCAGTACAATTTTATGTATTATTATTACTATTAGTTCTACCCCGGTTTCATTCTCCATTTTATGTGGTTTTGACTCTGTTCAGCTTCGTAAAATCTGCCGCTGCGTGCTTTATCGGCTGTGGAGTTTTGACCATCACCGAACTCTCAAAACCTCTATCTCACGGTACAATCTACAGGATCGACAGCCCCATAATATTTCTCAAACTCTGGGTACGTGGCTGTCGGTAACATTTAAAATATTGAAACCGTTGGTTCTTGTAAAGCAATGGTTCCTTCATGGATATAATATAGAACAATTATTTCCTTCCAAATGTAGATACAAGTTTTCATTTCGATAAGATACGCCATCGTGCTAATTTTGATCAGTGAATTCCATGTTGTTGTTGGATAATTTCTAATCATTTCATAATTTTGACATTTCCAGTAGATTTTGCGAAAAAGTGACTTCAATATGTTGAAATTAGGATGCCAAAATACTTGTAACGCTTTGTAACACCTATAGCTTACATCAAGTAACACATATAACGCTTCGTAACACACAAAACTTACAAAAGAGTAATGGATGAAACTCTTCGTAACGCTTGTACCTTTTAAAAATGTAACACATGTAACGTTTTGTAACACCTAAAACATTCAAACAAATTTACTCATGTACCTGTTTGTAACGCCTGTAAATTAAAAAAGGGTAATTCAATGTAATGTGATGCTTCGTAACACCTATAGCTCACAAAAAAGCAACGCATGTCACGCTTCGTAGCGCTCAAAACTTATAAAAATTAATGGATGTAATGCTTGTAATGCTCCATAACGTCATAACTCACAAAAAGTAACGCATGTAACGCTTCGTGACGCCTATAACTTACAAAAAAGTCACGCATTTAAAGCTTCGTAATGCTCAAAAATTTATGAAAAGTAATGCATGTAACGCTTGTAAGGCTTCTTAACGTCATAATTCACAGAAAAGTAACGCATGTGACGCTTCGTGATGTCAATAACTTACAAAAAAGTAACGCATGTAACGCTTCGTTACGCTCTAAACTTATAAAAAGTAATGCATGTAACGCTTGTAACGCTCCGTAACGTCATAACTCACAAAAAACTAATCCATGTAACGCTTCGTAACGCCTATAACTTACTAAATGATAAAGTATACAACGTTTCGTAGCGCCTTTGGATTACAAAAAAGTAACGCTCCATAACGCCTATAACATATTTAATAGTAACGCTTCATAACGCCTATGATTAACAAAAAAGTAACGCATGCATCGCTTCGTAACGCCAATAACCTACAAAAAAAGTAACGCATGTAACGCTTCGTAACGCCAATAACCTACAAAAAAGTAATGTGACACATGTAACGCTTCGTTACGCTCAAAACTTATAAAAAGTAATACATGTAACGCTTGTAACGCTCCGTAACGTCATAACTCACAAAAAACTAAAGCATGTAACGCTTCGTAACGCCTATAACTTACACAATGATAAAGCATATAACGCTTCGTAGCGCCATTAGATTACAAAAAAGTAACGCTGCATAACGCCTATAACATATTTAATAGTAACGCTTCATAACGCCTATGATTCACAAAAAAGTAACGCATGTATCATTTCGTAACGCCAATAACCTACAAAAAAGTAATGTGACGCTTCGTAACGCCTAAAACTTATAAAAAGTAATGCGTGTGACGCTTGTAACGCTTCGTACCACCTTTAACTTACAAAAAAGTAACGCATGTGACGCTTCATTACGCCCAAAATTCACAAAAAAGTAACGCTTCTAACGTTTCGTAACGTCATGACTCACAAAAAAGTATCGCATGTAACGCTTCGTAACGCCTTTAATTCACAAAAATTGACGCACCGTAACACTTCGTTACGCCTATAGACCACTAAAAAGTAACGCATGTAACACTTCGTAACGCGTGTAACATACTTAAAAGTACCGCATGTAACACTTCATAGCGCCTATGATTGACAAAAAAGTGACGCTTGTAACGCTCCATAACGCGCTACATAACTTACAAAAAAACGCATGTAACAGTTCGCAAAACCTGTAACATACATAAAAGTAACGCATGTAACGCTTCGTAACGTCTATGATTCACTAAAAAGTAACGCATCGAAACGCTAGTAACTTACAAACGAAAAACGCTTGTAACTTATAAACGAGTAACGCTTGAAACGCATTGTAACGTCTATTACTCATAAAAAGTAACGCATGTAACGCTCAAAACCTAAACGCATGTAACGTTTCGTAATGCCAAAACTCACAAATGTAACGCATGTAACGCTTCGTAACGCCTATAATTTACAAAAAAGTAACGCACCGTAACTCGTTTACCGCAAGAATCTAATCCTTATAACGGTTTTTAACATTCATTATTTCCACAAAACAACTCATATGATTTGTAACCCGCAATTTAAGAAAATTATCGTATGCAACGCTTTCTAGCTTCTTTACCTTAACGTGACGCTTCCCATCTCACGATGTCGATGTCGAGTGAAACGCTTCGTCAAAATGGAACATTTTTCCATATTAGGGAACGGGTAGCCTGGGTTCGATTCCCAACCCCGCACATAGTCAGAAAGTTGTTCTAGCCCGAAGAGTCCAATGACCTTAAGGATTAAAAACTTTATAATCGGAACGAAAAAAAAACTTCAATAGTACCTAACGTATAAAGCTTCAAAAACTAAACTACTATCCAATGTATTTTATGTATTATTATTATTGTCATTTATTTTACCCCGGTTCCACCCTCCATTTTATGCGGTTTTGGCACTATTCTGCCACTGCGTGCTTTATTGGCAGTGGAGTTTGGACCATCACGTAACTATCAAAACCTCTATATTACAGTGTAATCTACAGGATCAAAAGCCCCATAATATTTCTCAAACTTTTTTTTTCGTTTCTGGCCCCTCCTCTGGGTACGTGACTGGCTAGACTCTTATGGGAACAATTCGTTGCACTATTGTAAAAATTCTAATTATTCTCAAAATTATTCAGTCGTTGCTACTTGAAACAAATTTTCTGCGATTAATGCGATATTGAATTCTTTTCCAAGTCGCAAAATACAATGATCCTAAAATGTGACCAAATGTCGCTCGGAAGTTCGTCCAAAAAACAAGGGAGCGGACAAATTGCTTTGGATTTTTTTTAAACCAAAGCACGTACGTTCTCAAGTTTTAAAGGTATCGACATTCAGACCCTGTTGCTAGCTCTGTCTGAGGACGTCGATGATGATGATGGTGGTGGTGATGTTAATATAGATGCTGAAAACGGTAGCAGATAAATTGCTAACCATGCTCGGTCCCTTAACGAACGATTATCTGATTCACATCTTCATTGCGTGGCGGTTGGTGGAGCTCCTTGTGGACCACAATAATGACCAGGAATAAATCTTGTATGTTATTTTCATCTTAAGGAAAGACAATGAAATAGTCGTTGTTATTGGAAAGTGAATCGAATCGATGGTTCGATCGACACTTACGATAATGTTATTTACAATAACTATTTATTGAACCAGGTTCGATGAACACCATGCGTCCCATTAAAATGTTTGTTTATTATCTCACTTTCATAAAGCGTACGACTACTGAAACCAAGAAAACTAAATTCTAATTCCCAAATTGCCAAATTCTTACATTGCAATTCGCAACCGATCCTGAAATCATTGCAAGTGAACCGATTCGAACACCCTCCCGAAACCAACGCTACGCTCTATTAGGAATCCGTCAGCTCGAACAACTTCAATCATCCGAACAGCTTCACAGAATAATTACCCATTTCTCCATGGTCGGTAGCAGGAGTGCGAAGCTCCAGCAATAATTACGCCGAACGACATTGATGTTTACACAGAAAGTTACACTCTCGCAAATTCGGTTGGGCACCCACGACCCGATGGCGGAAAAATGATTGAATTCCGAAAACAGGTCACGCAGAGGAAACGCGAAATTCACCGTGTTATTATAAATGCGCTACCGTCGAGTTGGGTGCGACTGTTTCCGTCCAAGGCGGATCCGAATCGGTTGAATGTTGGAGTGACTATACGTCTTCGACGGATTAAATGAACCCAACTGAACTGTATGTACGCTCCATATCCGGCCATGTCACGTTCCGAGACAAATGTATTAATAAGATTAGCCTCCTCTCGAACGGTTCGAAGCGACTGTATGTGTGTGTATGAAGGAGAGCGGGGTAATGATGGACTAGGCCGTAGTTTGGGTAGCATCGACAACTAAATTTACTGAACTACGCCAAAACAATAATAAGTAAGCGAGTGTCAGCGAAAATCAATGTTATGATGGGAACAGGAAATCGCACAGGATCATCCCGCCTCATCCTCTCATCGCTTTGTGGGATGGGTTGTAACCTCCTGCTGCTAACTATACACGGTTACGCGAGGGTGATAACGTTATCGGTTTCCCGTGGTTAGTGTTTATTCGTTTGATTAGTTAATTCGTCCCGTTTCGGGGACCTCTGCTAAGTGCAGAAACGTGAACTGATGAACTCTCATCCCGTATACGTGGTTTTTGATAAGTATTACCTGTGGGGATTGTAGACCAATTTTATGTAGTTTTAATTCACGAAGGCTAACCGCGTAACCGTTTTCTGTCATAATTTTGAACGCGTATAACTCAGCCATTTGTTGATGAATTTATTTAATTTAACTACCAATCGATTCGAAAAAATTTAACTTAAACTTATGAGGTAGCGTCGTTTAAGTATTTCAATAGCATACCATTGAACAATCGGTTCAGATTGACCTATGTTTTCTCGAGCCAATCATAACTTACCAAAATGATGTCATCCTCTCGGTCGATTTGCAGTACGAACTATCGCACAAAAAGGAATTTATAAATAAATGCACCTATACATATCTTGTCAGTTGACGCTTGGCTGTTAGCGAGGCAAGTAGTTCTTGGCTGGTGAGTGGATGACAAAACTGAAAGTTACATTCATCCGGTCGCTGGGTATTCGCTTTTGTAAGTATGTTGTGTGTTAATGAGTATACACTATACTATGTGTTCACTTGAGTATATTGAGTACCAATTAGCAGTTGATTTTGATTCTCCGGTAACTAACAGGACATAGATTTTTTGGACCTAATTTGAAGCGCTTGTATCTCGATTAATTGTTGATGGATTTGCACATTCAACTTGATTTGAAAGGATCACTTCAATAGTGTACGCCTTGAAAATGGGGTAGTGTGCATAATGGAGTTTCCATTTACATACAAGCATTTCAAGGATTCAGTTCAAAGTTGTTTTATGATGATAATCATAGATAGTTCTTTTTCATTAAGGGTCTAAATGATGAAAAAACATCATTTTTGCGATTTTTGCAGAACTATTGTTCAACGAAATAAATTCAAACGTTTTGCATAATACAAAGTATCATTTGAACAACATTTAGTAATTTTTTTAGTTTCTGTCAAAACTACGATTTTGCACGAAAAATTCCGCTATTTTGGAACTGTGAAACCTCCTCAAAGTAACAAATAACAAAAAGGAAAACGTTGGAGTCTGGTATTTTACAAGTAGAAAGTGTGTGCAAAATTTGAAAAATATTGGTGCAGTAGTTTTTAAATGACGATTTACAGCTACAAAATGGTGGATTTTTTCGTGCAAAATCGTAGTTTTCACTTTGAACAACCACTAAAAATCAAAAAAATTAAAAAAAAAACAGAAAACATTGGGGTCTAGAAAAACTTCTACTCTAACTATGCTGCTTTGATTTGTTCACTTCTGATTAGTCTGCGCAAAGATACAGTGGACAACGCAAATCATGATTGTTAAGAAGCGTTCTCAAAAATACCTCTTCACCGACTTATTTCTCAATATTTTTCGACGAAAAAATTACAAAATGTTGTTCGAGTGATGCTTTTTATCATGCAATACATTTGATTTTGTTTGTTTGTTGCACGACAATTCTGTAAAACATTCTCAAAAATGATGATTTTTTTTTCATCATTTAGACCCAACGGTGAAACGACTCAACTGTACATTTCAAAACACTAACAGTTAGCTTATCCCGATGACACCAATCTACAAAGAGGTCCAAAGTAGACTGGAGACGAATTCAATCGTCGGTGGTACTTACGACAAAGTACAGTTTCAAATCAACGGTGTATGCAATCCTACAACCAGGCACAAGTAGTAGCATCACATCGTTGAAATACAATATAACTAACAATGGGCCTAGGTTACTACCTTGTGGTACACCAGATGAGTTCGTGAAAAGCGAAGATGTTATCGCGTCGAGCTTAACACGGAGGGTCCTATCCGTCAAGTGAGATTGCAACCAATTGTTTCAGATGGATCAGGGTCATGTCGCCGAAAGCCATTTCGCCGAAAGCCGTTTCGCCGAAAGTCATTTCGCCGAAAGGGTCATTTCGCCGAATGTCATTTCGCCGAATGGGCCACTTCGCCGAATGTCATTTCGCCGAATGGGCCACTTCGCCGAAAGGGTCATTTCGCCGAAAGGGTCATTTCGCCGATACCTACAAATTTCTTAAAATTGAAATGAGAATCGATTTAAAATAAAGACAAATTAAAGATAATAACGCTAACGCCTGTTTCGTTGACCTACAATTGAATAAAGATTGATTCATGAACCTCAGAACGGAGTTCCCAAAGAAACTTGTTGACTACCAATCATCAAAGCAATTCCATAGGTATCTACCAAGCAAATGTATGTGGTATTTTCCGTGTACTAAATAAAAAAAATATTTAATGCGGCTTCGCCACATCGATTTGATTCGTGTGCTGTCCGACCTCGCTACCGCTCGTTCGGACCTAACTAAAGCAAAGAAACCTAGCTTTGAGTAGACCGGGCAAACGAGGCGGTTACAGGTTTGTATGCAAGAGGCCGCCGCTTCCGACGGCGGGTCGGCGGCCAACTCAGCCGGCGTCGCCTCGGCGGCTTTATGCCGCCGAGTCATCTTGGCTTCGGTTATGTGGCTGCGCCACATCAGTTACACAGGAGGCATAAAAATTAATTTGATGTATTCGAAATTTCCCTTTCGGCGAAATGACCCTTTCGGCGAAATGACCCTTTCGGCGAAACGACTTTCGGCGAAATGACCTATTCGGCGAAATGACTTTCGGCGAAATGGCATTCGGCGAAATGACTTTCGGCGAAATGGCTTTCGGCGCAATGACCCGCTCCCGTTTCAGATATTCCAAGCTTGGATAGCTTGACTATGAGAATTTCGTGGTTGATCGAATCAAAAGCTGTTTTTAGATCAGTATATATTGTGTCGATCTGAGATTCGAGTTCCAAATATTTAAAACAAGTAGAAGTGAAGATTCGTTGTCACTGAACGCTTTGGCATGAATCCATGCTGATCTTTCGATATATAGCATTTAGTCGCCTCGAAGAGTACACGTTCTAGCTGGGTATATGCATAGCGATCAAAACTCCACCGAAAGTAGATTTGTTACTAGTGTTTTTGTTTCGGTCACAGCGATATACGTTATAGATGCTTCCAAACAGTGATGCTGAATTTGTAGCTGCAT
Source organism: Malaya genurostris (assembly GCF_030247185.1). Lineage (NCBI taxonomy): Eukaryota > Metazoa > Arthropoda > Insecta > Diptera > Culicidae > Malaya > Malaya genurostris. The sequence continues at coordinate 292,157,251 of NC_080571.1, forward strand.
CAATCCCCGTCTCAATAAGTATTATAACGTCATAGTTGCACTTAAGCATATCGCAGTAGAGCTCGTCAATTTTACTACGAAGTCCACATACGTTTTGGTAGTATACCCAATGGTGACCATCATCACCGGTAGGATTCTGCGCAAGAAAGCATCAGATCTAGAAATATTTAAACAATCAAAATACTCCCCTTTGGTGGAAACCCTAGAGCAGTGATTCCCAAACTGGTTCCTACAGCCCTTCAGTGGGCATTAGCTCATTTTCAACATTCGATATTCAAAAAAATCTTTCAGAGTATTTATGACAAGTTTATATAGGCATGTGGGAAAAAAATCATTGCGAAAAACAATTCCATTCCAATCTATCAGTTGCAGAAATGATGTGACTAGTGCATCATTCAATTCTTGTGAGATTTGTGAGAAAGAAAACGAAAGTAAGAAGATAAAAATTTAAGTGCTGTTACGACCAAGAATTGGTCAAATATAAATGAGTGTAAATAGTTTCAATGTTTCATTAGTGATTCATATCATGTCTATATTCCAAATTCAATTCATACAGAAAAAAAAAATCAGGTTCAGGTTCAGAATCCGGATGGTCAGAATGATTTTCAGAATTCAAGTCCAAAATCTTGTTCAGAATCCTGAGGTCAGATCTAGAATTCAAATTCATGTTCGGAATTCAGGTCCAAAATCCTGCTTCCCGGTTCATAATTTAGGTTCAGATCTAAAATTTATGTCAGAAATTCAGACCTAGAATCTAGGCCTGGGATCAGAACTCATGTCCAAAACACACGAGAAGTCCAGAATTCAGGTGAAGAGTAAAGGTTCCGGATTTAGTTTTAGGTTCAAAAACTCTGCCAGGAGCTGATCCGGGGTCAGAATTCTGGCCCAGAACCAAAGTACAAATCTAAGTTGAAAATTAAATTCCAGAATCCAGATGCAGAATTCAGGTTCAGGTGAAAAATCAAGAACTTTGATCCAGAATTTAAGTCCAAATTTCAGAAATTCATATCCAGAATTCCGGTCCTAAATAGAAGTCCTGATTTTAGGTTCAGAATTCAGATTCTGCACTCAGATCACAAATTTCGTGTTCAGAGGTTAGGTCTAGTTACTCAATTCAGGTCCAGGTTTTGAGTTGCAATTATAGTACGGAATTCTGGTCTGGAACTCAGATCCTTGGCTTAGAATTCATGTACAGAATTCAGGTCCAGATTAAACATTCTGTATCAGGTTCAGAATAAAGAATCAGGATCCAAGGTCAGAATGTAGGTCCGGAACTCAGATCCAGGTCCTTAATCATGCTTGAACATTTTGGCCCAGAATCCAAGTCCAAAGTTATGTTTCCGTATCCAGCTTCAGGTTCAAAATCCAAAATTAATATCAAGTTCCAGGTTCACGATTATGGTGAATTTCCGGTATCTCTGTCAAATTTTTTGAGTAAAAATCTTCAAAAATCTGGTTAAAAATCAAATTCAGTATTCAGATCCAGAAACCTTGTCGGATAACCAACTCCAGGGCCCTGGTTCAGAATCCTGGTCTAGGTTTAGAATCTCTGTCAATAATTTAGGTTCAAGTGTAGAATAGAGGAATCCTTGAGACTTCAGGCCCAGAATCCAATTCAAGCTCACAGTGCAAGTGCAAAATAGGTTCAAAGTTTAGTTTCGGAAACTCTGTCAGAAGTTCAGAAAACAGAATTCTTGCGCAGAATCCAGTTCCAGGATCTCGATTAAGGTCTCTGTCAGGAGTTAATATTCTCAATCTAACTCCAGGTCTAGAATCCAGATCCATGCTCGGAATAAAAGTGCTAAAATCTGCATTCAAGGTTGAAAGAATCTCTTTCAAGAATCCAGGTTCAGATTCAGTATTCTGATCCTTTTTTTATAATAAAATATTTTTTCTGGCCTTTTTGCGTAAAAGCTTTACGTGGCCGATTGGCTTACAGTTTTGTTACTTAAATTTTTTTTTGCTATTGGATCTCGTTGTCACCCTTTTTCTAGGGGGAGATGAGTTACATTTACATCCAACGAGGATCGGGGGTCACTTCGTCCGCGGCTTATCTCATCATCCATTGCTTCATCGTCGGTGTTGTGTATGATTTCCGTTTTCTTTTCGTTTTCCTGGTTGATCGTAGTCTTGGGCTCGTTGAGAGTTTCTGTAGATGCGCCTTGTTGTACATTGGTTGCTGTTGCTGGTTGGTTGGAGGGTAAGTTATTAACTGCAGTTGGTGTACTTTGTTCTATAGGGGATACTGATGGTTTCGTTGAAGGGGATGCTTCATTGTTGTTGGTGGCTGTCACGAGTGTACTGGGGTTGCTTGGGGATGGTGTGAAGGAAGCACCGTTGTTCTTTGGTGTGCTTGTCTCCTTGTCCAGTTTATCACATGGCTTACCGTAATGAACAGCTTTTTGGCAATATTGACATTGGTAGCCATCTGATTGCCATAGGTAACAAGTGATTTGCACGGGATTCTTGTATCCTGACCGAAAGTTACATAAGAAGGTATAGGCCTTTTCAAGCGCATGCGTAACAAACATACGCCATTTAGAATACCGGGGAAAAAGTTCTTCCACTTTTCTTTTTCGATAGAGAGAATCTCTCCGTATTGGGACATAGTTTTGCGAATATATGAATCGATGATGCTTGAGGGAAGATCATGTACACGCTCTTCTATAGCACTATCATCCATATATACTGGAATGTTGTATCTAATGTTCTCGTGCTGCACATAGTGCACATTGTTATTGTCTTTTGCGAATTGAATTGCATCCAACTCTTTATAAAACTGGATGTAAACAACATTATTCGTCTTATTGCATTGAAGTAAATGCACACGTTTAATGTCAAGATGCATTTGCTCCTTAAGCAAACCTTCAAGTTCTCGTATCGAAGTTCGAATTTTGCACTGCCTGAAGTCAACAATAATTGTATTCTTTCTTGTCGGCGGTAGCTTTTGTTCGTTTGGTTCACTCATTTCGAGGTCGTTCTATTGTTCACTACACAATACTGTACTTGGTTTCTTCTGTCCCGAACGTAAGCGGTTTTGTTATATCGACTGACTTGGATGAGATGTGAAAGCGAACTGAGGTATTCTGATCCTTGTTTGATAGTTTAGAATTCTTATTCAGTGTTCAGGACCAGAATCCAGATTTAGATATCGCTTTGTTATTACTGGGTGAGAGGACTTGAGAGTTTTTTTTAACAATCATAGAACCAAATACACTGAGGTCTTTTTTATGCGATCTTTTTTTATGCGAAGTTTCAGAGTTATGCGGTTTTTTTATGCGAAGTTTCAGAGTTATGCGGTTTTTTCTATGCGAATTTTCAGAGTTATGCGGTTTTTTATGCGGTACGTAAATTCGCATAAAAAAAGACTTCAGTGTACTAGCCAATGTAATAAACACAGTCATGCACATCTTTATCGTCAAAACTTAATTTTGGTCGTAATTTCCCCTGTGGAAAGTCGTTGCTTGAGAGTCGCAAATAAACTGTTGGATTTAAAATGCGTTGAATCGTTTACAAGAGGCTCTGGCAATATTACAGATGGAATGTATTACTCTTTGTCTCTGGGTTTTTTTGCCTTTCTCATATAGAAAGGCTATACGATCGCTGTGAAAACCGACTTAACAACCGAGGGCCGGAGGGCCGAGTGGCATATAACATTCGACTCAGTTCGTCAAGATCACAAAATGTCTGTGTTTTTATGTAAGTGTGTGTGTGACAAATAATGTCGCTCAATTTTCTCAGAGATGGCTAAACCGATTTTCACAAACTTAGATTCAAATGAAAGGTCTTATGGCCTCATACAATTTTCTTGAATTTCATTTGGATCCGACTTCCGGCTCCGGAATTACAAGGAAATATGTGCAAATTTATTTAATAATGCGCAATCAATTTTTTCACAAACTAAGAAGCAAATAAAAGGTTTTAAAATTCTTTTAATAGTCCCCGAAAAGTTTATCCAGATCTCACTCCCGGTTCCGGTATTGCAGTGCAATTAGTGAAAATTTACAATTTCATGGGCACTTTTTCACAAACGATGGCGAAACGAGGTGCACATTATTATTAAATTGACTGCTAAATTTATCTAGTTGGCTAGAGAATATATAAAACTCGGTTTCCGCTTCCAAAAGTACCTCCAAAAACGGAACTGACTTCGATTTCTCAGCAACGGTTAAACCGATTTTCACATATAATATTTCAAATTTAAGCTCTCATTGCCTTTAGTTATACTGTGCAATTTCATCCTGATCCGACTTCCGGTTCCGAAGTTATAGGGCGATGAGTGTCAAAACATTCAAATCGTCATTCAAAACGACTATGCAAAACTAGTAAGGGAAGGTGGGGCAAGACTGCCAGAGGGGCAAGCGTGCCACCCCCATCATTTTCGCATAGAATGAGCATTTATCATAAATATACACATTTGGGTTTGTTCATTGAATATCCACGAAATAATTTCATATTGCTTCTGAGACAACTCATTTATTTATTTGGTCGTGAAATCCAAACAAACCAAATCTTGTAATTAGCACACAGATAATATAAAAACGAGATGGTATAAAATAAGAGTTTTTCAATTGTTCTCTATTTACCAGGGTTTCATTTTATAGTCAGATCATTGGTATACCTTTTAGTTGAATATTTGTTAAAAATTGAATATCGATAATTGATTTTTTAGTAACATAGTACAATGAATTTGCAAGCGGTTCATAACGGGGGAAGTTCGCCATATTGCTATGGGGTAGATGTGTCATAACAGATGATGAACAAACCTAACCTCAAAGTCGATCAGTGTTGAAACCTTAAATGTAAACAAACAACTAAAAGCAGGTTGTGAACGATGGTACGGACATACAAGAGGGTCTTTTCGTGTAAAAAGTTGTCAAACACAACCTTGCTTGCTGCAATCCAGTCCTTGCACGGTGGTGGCTCAACAATTCGAAAGGCGGCTGAAGAATTCGATTTGCCGCGTAAAACATTAGAGAAATTAATGATGATTTTTTAATACATTTAATATCTAAAATAAACGTGAATCTTATTGGTTGTATTCAGGAAAGCAGTACAGTAGAGTACCTAAATCTAAGGATGGCGGTTCTGCCCCACATAGAGGGCACTTATGCCCCGCACTGAAAATATTGAGCTGCTCAACAAGCATCCGAAAATTACATGTATCGATTACCGTATTGTTTTATTTATCAATAATGTTGGGATGTCGAGGGTACCCCTGAAAGTACTTCATAGACGCATCAATAATCAAAATCAAGCGTTAATTTATTGTAGAAATACGAAAATTCATAGCATGGCACACTTGCCCCACCATCCCTTACGCGACGGTACGTGCGACTTTGCTCCGTTCGCCGCGTGCTTTGTTCGATTTCGTATAGCGTGCAGGGTTGCCACATTAAAATTTATATTTTTCAGGTGAAAAAAATGTAAATTTCTAATTCCCAACAATATCCCATCAGGCCTAGTGGATGGCTCAAACGTAAGATCTTTCATCGACGGATCTAGTCCAACTTTGAAGGACACAAACGACCGATTTTTTAAATGTGAATCTTTTGGTTTCCAAACTGAAAATGTCAAACTTTGTGTTTGATTTCAGGCATCGGGAAACGACTGTTTGCATATACTCAGCACTAACAAGAAGATGAAAATCGGATAAGTAGAGCCAAAACTTCGGTGTATGTATCGGTGGTTTCAATATGGGTAAATACAAGTCACTAAGGTCAATAGAACTTGTTCCACAATCCGAAGATGTTCGTATCGGTTGCCCTTCATTGCGACGGCGGTGTTCAAAGCCGACTTTTGGCCATACATTCTTCGACGAGTTAGATTCAGTGGCGTACCGAGGAAATTTGGCATCCGGGGCAAAATAAGATTTCCCGCCCCCATCGTTGGTTTAGTGAGCAAAAAAAACTGAATTTCCCCTACGTTTCCCCTAAAAAACGTTGGGTCCGGGGCGAGTGTCCCTTCCCCCTAGATACGCTACTGGTTAGATTTATCAGTATTCGAAATGCAACGATCTACTTTATCACTCAAGGTTTCAACTAACTTTGTCAACTGCTGAACTTGCACCGCCAAGCCATCATCAGATGTTAGATTCGGAAGCAAGTTTATTAAAAAGGTACGATTTTACACCCATTCCATTCAATTCATTATGCCAATTTGCGCAGATGTAAATAACTTTGATTTGCGAAAAAAAAAGCTCCTTATTACCACGGCTAAGGCTGAAACTAGAGTGCCTATAACCAGAGTGACGACATCTCATCCGTAAGTTTGGCAACAATTCAAAACATTCCATTGGCTTTACATTGAATTGACAGGTCGTTTGCTCGTTTGGAACTGGGAGCTGTCATTCCAAACGAACAGCTGTTTTTTTTTCATCTTCCATTATAGCGAATCGTAAAACAATAATGAAGCGGTCACAAGTGTAGCAAATTTGCAGTTGAAGTGCAGAATTAGTATTGGTTTGTCGCTCAAATAACACAATACCATCGCTCTAATATAATTTTCAGCGAACACAGATGATGAGACCAAATGAACAAGAACTATTCAATTATATGAAATACAGTCGAATTTACTAGCAACAATTTCTCTATCAAACTAACAACGTCAAAACGCTTTCGCTTGATTATATATTCTATAAAACCTAAGTAAGAAATTTTCCCAAACTTCAAGTTTTTTTAAATTTACAAAGTAATTGTCGGTTAATTGTTACAATTGTTACAAAGTCGGTTTGACAGTTAATTGTTATTATTGTTATCGAATTTACAGACATTCGGTAGTAAGAAAATAATTTTAAATTGACTACGACATGTTTTATTTTACCGTACTCTATTGATATGCAGATTTACTGAACAAAATGTGTGTGAAACAGTTTGTACGCAACTAATCGTTTAGTGAAAACTTACAAGATGCTTACTTATGGTTACCGAAAGTTTCAGTTGAAAAATTTACCGATCATTCGAAACAGAAGGAAGGTTTTTTCTTTGGAATCGCATATTGCTGTACGATTCATCAAGTTCATCTGTGTAATTTGTGGAAGTAATCGAGAACCTTTGGTCGAAGTAGTCAATAAAGATATATAATAACTGTGATCGACAGTCGTTGATGAAAATGGTTATTTCGTCGAAAGTCGTTTCGCCGAAAGCCATTCAGCCGAAAGGATCACTTTGTCGAAAAAAAGATTACGCTGGATTATACATTAATTCTACAACCCTAATTGAACCCTTTCTGACCCATAATTGCCACCGGGTCATTCACTTCTTCAGAAAGGATGATGAAAATGCGTGCGGCAACAAGGTATACAGTGACGTTACCATAACACGAGCGGCCGCTGGTTTTGCAATGTACACAGGAAAATCCGGATCACAAAACTCGGACAAAGTCTGCCGGCACGTTCCGCAGGGGCTGGTGAATTGTGTCTCCTGGTAAGCAACTACCGCTATAGCTTCGTACTGGCGAAATCCTTCACTGACGGCTTTGCATATAGCAGTTCGTTCGGCACAAACGGTCGGCCCGAACGCCCCATTCTCTACGTTGCACCCGGTAAAGACCTCTCCGGTAGTCGTCCTGAGGGCTGCTCCCACTGCAAAATTACTATACGGACAGTACGCATTGCAGCGCACCTGAATGGCAGCATTGACCAGTTGTTGTACTTTGGAATCTGAAGACAAATCCAACACAGAATAAGAAAGATTACCAAAAACCAAAGGAAGTTGATCCAACTTACCGAGAGAAGCGAAGTCCACGATTGTTTCGCCGTTCACTGTTCCGTTTTGAGTATTAGTCATTTGTGTTATATGTTGATGTATGATGCCTAGTGCAAGTGCCAAATCTAAAAGTTTTGTGGAGTCACTTTGGCTCGATCAATAGCACCGGCAGCACACTTTAAACTGTTATGCCCTGACGAGTCGTAGACGAAACGTCTCACTTATTCAATATCAAACATTGCGAAACAAAATGAGGTGTTGATTTTCATTCAATGCTTTGTAGTAGGCCGGAGAATGCTGGTTTGATTAGCTAACAAAAATGAGCAAACAGTGAAAGTTTGGCACTGAATAATTTTCACCTTACTCACCGGCAGCCTGTTGACTGAATGTGCGTTCCTTCGACGTTAAGCAGCACGAGAGCTTCAACACAATGGTTGAGGAAAAAATTTGCATTTATATTATCAGCAGCTACACAGACGATCTTCTCAAACGCTTAAAATAACACCACACCGATTTTGGACTAATCTCTTACTAAATTACCAAGTAGATTGTATTTTGTACAGCAGAAACTGGCACCAAGGATGATGATCTGTTTGCTCTTATCACTCAATTTGAAATATTTCTTCATCAGTGCTGTTATCACTGACAATTAAGTGATAATGAAATGTGAGTATATTTTGTTTCTTTACGTGGGGTCGGTATTCGTTTCATGTTTAAAAAATATGCTGCCAATGCAGCCAATATCCCTCGGCGATTTTAGGTTTTCAGCTTTCACGATCCAACTCAATCTCCATTGATTTCAAGGGTTGCTGCAGTAGACCTAGTGTAGTGAAAAATGATAGATTTTTACAAATAATCGATTATCTTGTAATTAAAATATGATTATTACTATTGATAAAGAAAGGTTCGGAATCGATTAACGATAAAAAGCGTTTCAAGGAATTTTGTTTCAAAATTTTCACAGTTACTACCTTGTTTGGTACTATGTTGAACACGTTGAACTCGGTGATATGTTTTGTTAATAAAAATACGCCTACAACTATCTCTGAAGAGTAAGAAGTATCTGTGTCAAGTTTGATAGCAATCTGTTTAGTAGTCTCGAAGTTAAAGACTGTCCCAGAAAGTATGGACGCACTTTGATTTCGCTGTGAATAATTCACAAGTGTTAGATATTCAAATTTTATTCGATATACTGGTAATATTAGACTACAACAACAGAATATTATTCTCAACATTTTCTACTCAACTCTTCCAGTTTTCTGTTACCTGTTTTTACCTTTCATTTTGTGGTTTACCTACTTACGTTTCTACCTACTTACGTTTGTATAAAAGGAACTTCATTGCAGCTTTCTTTCAATAAACTTATAAAACCGATACACTGAAGAAGGATGCAAATAGCACTCCGAAATACGTATCTGTATTATAACGTTTTATACACTTTCGGAAAAATAGTGACTGTGAAAATAGTGACTTTGTGAGAGTGTAATGACGTGATATAACATAGTGGAATTCAACGGTACAACAACAGTACTATTAGTGAGCGGTTTTTGGTTGATTCCATACTTTCTGGGACAGTCTTTATGCCGTTACAAACATTACACCCCCCTTTCAAAGGCGCTTACTACACCCACCCCCACGAATACCCTTATAATCATATCTTAGGGTATATCTATGTTTCTATGGTCTTCTAAAAGCATCGATCCTCGTCAAATTTGATAATTTTTTTCATGACCTCCCCTGTTCAGAACACTTGCTAAGCATCCTTTCCCATAAAAATACCCTAATGACCAATAAGTAACAGTTCGGCTGAAAAGTTCGTATCGTTTAATAGAAACACACTTTTTTTTGCCAAAATTCGTTTTTATAATTCAACATAATTGCCATCAGAGGCGATACAGCGTTCAATTTCAGCATGGTTCTCATCGACTTGTGACACGGTGCATTGTCTTGATGAAACAAAACTTTTTTCTTCTTCAAATGAGGCCGTTTTTCTGAAATTTCGTCCTTCAAACGCTCTAATAACGCTATATAATAGTCACTGTTGATGGTTTTTCCCTTTTCAAGGTAGTCGATGAAAATTATACCATGCGAATCCCAAAATACAGACGCCATAACATTACCGACCGATTGTTGAGTCTTTCCACGCTTTGGGTTCGGTTCATCGCGTACAGTCCACTCAGCTGACTGTCGATTGGACTCCGGAGTGAAGTGATGGAGCCATGTTTCGTCCATTGTTATATATCGACGAAAAAAATCGGTTTTATTTCGATATAACAGCTCCAAACACTGCTCAGAATCATCAATTCGTTGTTGTTTTTGATCGATTGTGAGCTCACGCGGCACCCATTTAGCACAAAGCTATCTCATATCCAAATATTCGTGAATAATATGTCCAACACGTTCCATTGATATCTTTAGGGTGTCAGCTATCTCGATCAACTTCACTTTACGGTCATTGAAAATCATTTTGTGGATTTTTTTCACGTTTTCATCGGTAACAGCCTCTTTTGGACGTCCACTGCGTTCATCGTCTTCGGTGCTCATATGACCAGTACGAAATTTTGCAAACCACTTACGAATTGTTGCTTCGCCCGGTGCAGAGTCTGGATAACACTCATCAAGCCATTTTTTGGTATCGGCGGCACTTTTTTACATCAAAAAGTATTCCTTTTTTTCATTTTTTTTCACAATAACAAAAGTAGCTTCACTCAAAATGCAATATCTCACAAACTAATAATAAGACAGCTGTCAAATTTATACACGTATCTTTTGAAGGTTGGTACTAACTGAAAATGGTATGGATTTAATTCTAGTGGCGCCCTCTCATAGAAACGATACGAATTTTTCAGCCGATCTGTTATTTGTGTCAAGTTTGATAGCAATCCGCTGTGTGTAGTTCAGGAGTTATGCCGTTACAAACAAACAAACTTACCTAACCTTCTTTATATATGAGTAAAAATTTCTGAAGTGGCCCCCTTTTTTCCCGAGGCAACCGATTTTTCAATAAGTTTTGTAGTACTAGTATTTACATGTTCTATATTACAGCTCACTTCTGTCGTTCCGACGATATCGCACCCTACCGAACCCTGCCGCATCATGTTTAGTTTAGTAAAATAAACATTTTTATTTGTTTTACTAAATTTTTCTATTCAAAATTTCCACACGGAACGACCAAAATTAGCTTTGCGCCTAATTCGGATTACTGTTTTTGAATTAGTGATTTTAACAACAAAATTTCCAAAATAACTATAAAATTAGTTAAAATTTCTGTTAAAATTTCAAAAATAACTATAAAATTAGTTAAAATTACTTTGCTGAAAAAAACTCTTATTTTTAGAGAATGTGTTAAGTTGGCGAATATCCTGGACACAAACCAGCAATATTTCAATTCAACACGAAATTCTCATTGACAACTAATTTTGTAATTAAAATCAAAAAAATTGTTTCTATATATCTATCACCATCATTGCTGAAGGACAGCACAAAGAAAACAACAATGAAATTGGTTGGTTATAAGCCAAAAACTCATGAGAAGTGTCAAAGCAAAACAATCCATTGAAAACCTAAAAAGGACAGACTTGTTGAAACTGCTGAGCGATTGATTCCAGAAATGCTTAGCAGATCATCAGACTCGACATTCTCCGATTTGGATAAAACTTTGAACATGGCTTCAGTATGGCAAACCATAAGTTTTGAACCCATGGAGAGGTCAATCCGACTCACGACTGATTTTAAAAAAGGGCGTATGTATTTTTGCATTTCACCAAAATTGCCACGATTTCAAATCGTTGTAACTCAGAAACCGTTAATTGTACAAAAATGGCGTTCAGGAAGAAGTTGTAGGGAATCGATGGGGCACTCGAAAAAAAATATACACTGAAAAAAAATTTTGATTTTTTTTCTCAATAATTACAAAATATTCCGAAAAAGTTAAATAAAAAAACATGTTTTAATCCACCTAGTGGTGTAATGATTCCTTTCTCATATCAATCATACTATCATATATAATACTGTGAAATTCTTCAAAATTATTTTGCTTCGATTCTTAAAAGTCGGATGCGAATATTAATTCAGGAATTTTGTATGGGATCACGAAACCTTTCATTTGAATCTGAGTTTGTGAAAATCGGTTCAGCCATCTCCGAGAAAAGTTAATGCAAAAAACTTTACATACACACATACGCACATACACACATACACACACACAGACATTTTGCGTACTCGACGAACTGAGTCGAATGGTATATGACACTCGGCCCTCCGGGCCTCGGTTCAAAAGTCGGTTTTCACAGTGATTGCATAACCTTTCTATATGAGAAAGGCAAAAAGGCGAAAAAAAAATTTTTCCTTCGATTCTTAAAAGAATAACCGAAATCGGTTTGTTTGACCGTCTACTGATAAAAACCATCAAATTGGAAAAGATTTGAGGTCGATTTAAAAAAAAATTTAAGGTTTTACCCCATTTTCAGTGATGGTGTACAATTTTTAACACACTTTACCCTATATTTCCGGATTCGGAAGTCGGATCCGCATGAAATTCAGGAATAACGCATCGGACCATAGGACCTTTCATTTGAACCTAAGTTTGTGAAAATCGGTCGCGTCATCTATGAGAAAAGTTAAAACACATATTTTATTTTTTTTTTTTTTTGCACATTTTACCCCATAACTCTCGAACCGGAAGTCGGATCCAAATAATATTCAGGAATTTTGTATGGGACCTCAAGACCTTTCATTTGAATCTAAGTTTGTGAAAATCGATTCAGCCATCTCTGAGAAAAGTTAGTGCACTTATTTTCACAATTTTTTGCACATTTTACCCCATAACTCCGGAACCGGAAGTCGGATCCAAACAATATTCAGGAATTTTGTATGGGACCACCAGACCTTTCATTTGAACCTAAGTTTGTGAAAATCGGTCGCGTCATCTATGAGAAAAGTTAAAACACATATTTTTTTTTTTTGCACATTTTACCCCATAACTCTCGAACCGGAAGTCGGATCCAAATAATATTCTGGAATTTTGTATGGGACCTCAAGACCTTTTATTTGAATCTAAGTTTGTGAAAATCGATTCAGCCATCTCTGAGAAAAGTTAGTGCACTTATTTTCACAATTTTTTGCACATTTTACCCCATAATTCCGGAACCGGAAGTCGGATCCAAATAATATTCAGGAATTTTGTATGGGACCACAAGACCTTTCATTTGAATCTAAGTTTGTGAAAATCGGTTCAGCCATCTCCGAGAAAAGTTAGTGCAAAAAAACGTTACATACACACATACGCACATATACACACACACATACACACACACACACAGAAATTTTGCGTACTCGACGAACTGAGTCGAATGGTATATGATACTCGGCCCTCCGGGCCTCGGTTCAAAAGTCGGTTTTCACAGTGATTGCATAACCTTTCTATATGAGAAAGGCAAAAAGCATTGTTTTAATTTTTTTGATAATTTTTATTTTAAAGCTGTTATCAAAACCTACAGATTGATGGCTATCCCATCCGTGCGTTTTGAAAAATGAAGCAATTACAGCTTAAACAGTTTACGGGTCTCGTTTTAATTCGGAAACCGTTCATCGTACAAAAATGGTGTCCAGTAGGGAATTAATAGGGCACTCTAAAAAAATATACACTGAAAAAAATTGGATTTTTTTCTCAATTATTTCAAAATGAACCAAAAAAATCAAATTAAAAATAAATCAGGATTTCGATTTTTTGGATAATTTTTTTTAAAGCTTTTATTAAAACCTACAGATTGATGCCTTTTGAAAAATGAAAAAGTTACAGCTAAAACAATTTACAGATATATTCGAAATTTCAAGTTCTCGTTGAAAGATAATCATTTAAACAGTAGAATATTATTCTACAGGTTAAAGGCAATAAATTTGTTCATGATATCCTTTCTTCTAAAAGTAGCTGTTCTTGAGATACTTGGATATGTAATTATAACACCATTTTTTATATTTCCATGAATTGTTTATTTGCTTGCTATATCTACAATTATTACATGTACATGAATAATTCTTAATTATATTTAAGGTTTTAAGTTTTTGAAAATTGTATGAGTACTACGTGCATCGTCATTGGAATACAGTCTTGTGACGATTGTGGTTTCTGAAATCGGAACGAAAGAATGGTATTTCTGTGTGCCTGGAATCGTTTTGGTATCCTTATAAATACTACTCCACTCGGTCACACCCCGTTCATATTCTTCTTGTGACACGTAACAAAAAGACATGGTCGTGAATGCATTTCGACTTCTCTGCTCTGCCCAGTCCCCCCCGAGTGCATCACATGGTCCTTTACCATGAGAAGTTGCAAAAAAATGCTACTCAGCATCATTGTTATACATTGATTTAAATTTACAGAGACTTGCAATTTTTTTTAAGTTTTTGTACTGCGAGGCAGCTCCGTCAGACATGAATAAAACCAAATTTTTTTGAACTCCTGCATGTTCCCAGCTGCCTTACCAGTCTTCTTGAAGACCCTCTTCACGATTGTCCAGTTACGTTCGATGGGTCGAAGCTGCCACTTGAATCGACCTGTCCGCATCGCTCACATCCTCCCCAACGACGACAGCAAAGTATTGTGTATCTGAACGGGTTTTGAGTCCTCCTTCACATAAGTCTCATTGTCCATCAAAACGCATGCATCCGGACACTGCAAAAGACGCGAATACATTTTCCGGGCCCTTGTTGCTGCTCGCTTCTTCTGTTCTACACTTTGTGTCGAGATTTTCTGCTTCTTGTAGGTCTTCAGGTGATTTCGCCTGTTGATACGCTGGATCATTCCGACACTCGTTCCTGCTTTTTTGGCCAAATCACGTATTGACATTGATTAGTTCTTCATGATTAAAGATACCAGTTTCTGGCCCAGTTTCGGATTGGAAGAACTGGATTTTCAGCTTCTTCCTGGTAGCTCATCCAATGAGTAGTGTTCCCCAAACTTATTGATGATGGTTTTAACACTGGCATGATGAATTCCAAACCGCTTCGCTAATGTTCGCATAGTAATACCCTTCTCACTTAGCCATGTGTCCAGAACCTTAATGTTCACTACCTTTTCAATACGCGACATTTTGAAAACGCAGAATTTAAACCGCACAAACAAGTAAAGAATCGAAAGCTGATAGCCAAACGCACAGCATGCTGTGATCTGAGCATAAAGAACCATCACAAATACATGCGTACAACACAAATGTATGTGGATAGCTTATTTTCGATACACGGAAAGAAATCCGTTACTGCTGTCATGATTAGAAGATCATGAAAACAATCATTTTAACTTATCATGAAACCATGAGCAATAACTCTTCTGCCATGAAAATTAATCATGGTTCGAAAATGCGTTACTTGAAGAATGCATTTCTTTCAAAGCTCGTAACTCTAATTTTCTATCCGGATATCACTTTGAACCTTCTGCCTCAAGTGATGTGATAGATTGCTTAATAGATTAATGTTAAAGCAAAAAGCAGATATTGACTACTAAGCCCTGCTGAAAATGGTTATTTGATTAAGCATGTTCATTTAATAATCGTGTTGTTTTACCCACCGGCTGATAGAGAATTAAACATAACATTAAAATAATGATAATGAACCGAAAATTGACATCATAAGAAACTAAGCACGGCTACGCTATTCATTTGACAAACATCAACATTACATTTTGTTTGAATGTATTCTTACATATTTGATGTGAGCGTTGTTGCTAGAATAATATTCCGAGAGCTAAACCTAATATTCCGAGCTAAAAATAATATTCCGAGAGCGTAAACCAAAAAATAAATTCGATTGTGAATTTGGAAAACCATGTAACGAAAATCAGAAAAATATTTTGTTCAACCACTTTGATTAATTTGTTTCATAGATATAACGAAACAAGCTGTATTGATTTACCTAAATATTATAAATAAGACGTTTTTTTTTTGCAAGAACTCGACATAGAGTTTTTTTTAAGAAGTTCGATTCACACGTGTTTTTTATGTAGTTCATTTAAGTGTTTAAATTCTGAAACACAAAATCAAAACTGAAGCAATGAACCCAAGTAAACACGTTATTATAGGCGTCGTCGTTTTTCAAAAACATAATATTTTATTTGTTGTCGTGCTTTTCACTGAATGTATGTTGCAAAAATTAACGTTGCAAAAATCACACATAACGCCTGAATTTATGTTGCAAAAATTACCATCGTAGCAGAAACACGCCTGAAGTTATACCCAACAACGTCAAGTGCGTTACGTTTAAATTTCAGCGAAATCAGTCCAAATAGATCATGATCCGAGAAGTTTTAATCATGATGTATTATCATAACATGAAACTATTTTATTTTCCACAAATCATGACTCGTTTTGCTCATTTTTAGAATCGGAATTTTGCCCGTGTACGCTCCTTAAGCTTATGTTTTGCGAACAACGCAGTGTTCTCGTTTTCGCTTAGTTGGCCAAACTTCTGATGAGTGTTCGAAATTCCATAGTTCATCAGATTTCTTTTATCATTTTATCAATCCTAAATCCGGTAAATGAAAAATACCTCACCAACTCCTCAGCTGTTAGCAGATCTAGCTTGGAACATTTCCTGGTAAAATTTACGATGGCGTGATAAAAAACCATTCTCTCTTTAACACAAATTTATCATAGCACCTTTAAAGTGGCAGTAAACAGTATTTTAAAACTTTTTACACGACTTCAAAGCAAACCAGCAACTTATGCTTCTAATAAACTGAACACCATCTCCTTCATCAACCTTCGTAAAAACTCAGTCCCCGTTATCACGATAAAGAATGGAGTACTCCTTTTCGAGACGACGACGACGACGGCTACAACAGCGAGCACCCTCTAAAATCAGTACCCTCAATTACAAGGGACTTGACCCCCTTCTCCTCCCCATCCATTCGCGTGGTCCTGCAACGAACGGTTGGCTAGCTGAGAATGAGAAATGTGCTAATGTTCTACAATCTCGGCGCCGTCCCGAAACGTTGTGTTGGCGCCCAAGCGAGCAACAATAAAATGGTGCTGGACTGAGTGGAACAGCTGATGGCTGAACCGCTTTTACACCAACCGCTATTCCGCCGCAAACCAAGGAAGCAACCTTCCGGAGCTTTTGTCCCTTTCTTTTGCGTGCATCTGCCTGCCGCGGGGGACTCAAAGCTTGGGTGCTTTACATAAAATATTGCCAGTCTAGATCCGGCCCCGGCCTCTCGGACGGAAGATGGGCTGCAAAGTTTAGGATCTTGATTTCCTCTTCAGTTCTCGCCGAGTCGAGTGTTATATGAACAACACTTCGCTTAAGCCCTCAAGCCACGCCGAACGAGCCAGTGTCTGATGTTGTTCCATTCGTGCTAATGGACCGCGCTGCCACCGGGGAAAAAAAGTAGCGGGTCTAATTTTAGAATTTATACCATAGGAAAGCCTTGGCCAAAGGAAAACATTTTAGCAATTGAATGTGGCAACTTGTGGAAGCAGTATGGCTGGGCGGGATCAGGCAATCAGTGGTTTCCATTGAAGGACTTTGGCGAGGCAGAGAAAAAAAATAACAAATTTCCTTTCATGTCATGGAAAACCAATTTCGTCCAAGCGGAAAAATAAACGACATTTTCAAAGCTTCGAATACATCACGTAAGAACTTTGTATAGATAGATAGATAGATAGTAGTAGTAGTAGTAGTAGTTAATAGGGATGGTATGCGACCAGGCAAGTCACTTTTCCCCGGGGCCGTTGGCAAACATCTCTTGCAAAACATTTTATTGCACATGCAATCGGGGAAGTATTATTTGCTCCCGTTCCGGCTCCGGTTATCGACGAACTAAAGAAGGATTTATTTCCTCTTATCCATTATTATCTTAGGGATGTGATCACAGAACTTTCCAGAAACCATGACTACGCTGATGGCTTCGGATGGCAAACGATAGCGATTGGATCTTTAATAATTTTCGGTACGTTACACTTTTACAGATGAGAGACGTTGTCGGTAATCGTTTCCGTCGTTGCGGCTCGTGGATCCCATTTTCGTTATTGGATGAACGGAGGACGACGCACCAAAGGGATTTCCCAGATAATTATTAGTTTTATCGTTAGCGTTGTTTTTGTTTGTCCTCCCGTGCCGACAAAGAGGCAAGGAAAAATAATCACGATGCTAACCAACATGCTGCAGCATCCTGTCCGTTTGGGAAAACAAGAAAGCAAACGAGGAAGCGTTGGAAAGATTAACTTCTGGAGGAAAGTTAATTGGGTTGTCTGATGGGAATCGCGAAAGTGTCCGGTCATAGTACGGATTATCTTCAAATGATAATATTTTTGTTGAAGCTTTTTACAAGAATGCGTGAAACTTATAAACTTTTTCTAAAAAGTCAAATGACTTCATAATGAAAAAACTTAAGGTAAAATTCTATACCTACTATTCCAGAATAAGTCACAAGTTGCCATTTAGGGGTTATTCCATGTTTGTGCTTAGGGCACATAACCCTTTTTACTTTTCTTTACGTTTTGTCTTATGGCGTTTTCGCTTGAAGCAAAACTCAACCTAGTTTTGACCTCAACTGCTGTCAAATGTATGAATTTGACAGCAGTTAGGGTTGGAACTGGGTTAGTTTTGGCTACAAGCAAAATCAGTTTATGTTGAACGGTTATGCCACCTAGCTGTTCAGCATAAATCGTTAAGCAGGCGTAAAGTTAATACTACCTGCAAAACATTTTTTGTTCTGCACTGAAGTCTAAGACGAAACGTAAAGAAAAGTTAACAAGGTTATGTGTGCTAAGCACAAACATAGGATAACCCCAGAATGACCACTACCTGAATAGGCCAGTGTAAGCCGAACACAACGTTTTCGTTCAGCACATCAGTAAAGAAGTGGCATAACAGTTACACATAAACTGCAATGCACTGACGAATCTAAGACAAAACAAAAACAATTGTAAATTACAAGTGTTCTGATTAATTTTACAGTAAAAAAACGATAGATTTTATCATCTTTTTTATGCGGAATTTAATTGATTGGTGACACTTAAAATAAACAATTAGTCGTTAGGTGTTTCCTACCTATCAAATGTATGATATCGCAAATGATTGTCTTAGTATTAATCTTTCCACTCTGAAACTTTTCCAAGATTGAGTTGAATTTTTTTTATTTGTTTATTAATTTTAAACTTTTTTCATGAAACTAGCTTTAAAGGTTGTTTTATGGAATCACTTATTTGAAAGCTAAGGAAAAAGCGCACATTTCATGTCTTGGAAGAATGTTTGTATCTTTATTAAATTTTACAGTATAGGCTGTTGAAAAAAGGCTGTTTTTTTTGTAAACACAAAACTTCAAAAAATCATATCTCAAAATTGAAATAAAAAATACGTATCGAATATTCTCGAGTTCTTTACCGAAAAATGTTGAAAAAAAATTTTGGACGGCTGATTTTGCGTGGAACGCCTCATACCTTATGATAAAAAAAGAACCGGAATTTTCATTTTAAAATTCTCGCGCTTGTCCAATCGGTAAACTTTTATTCTCTCAACGTTGGCAACACGTTTATACACATTCTGTCAAATTTTGACGCATATCGCACGATTAGTTTTTGTTTGGCGTCTATACAAAGAAGTTCACAAATTTTCGTGTGGCGATTTTTATAATTTTTTTTCATGAAAAAATTCATATAACTTGACGAAAATCGATATAGATATGATTATATGGGGGGTGGATGTGGCAAGTGCCTTTTAAAAGGGGGATGTAATGTTTGTAGTGGCATAACTCCGTAACTACTTAACGGATTGCTATCAACCTTGGCAAAGTTACTTCTTGCTTTTCAAAGATGGTTAGATGAATATTTTTATGGGGGGAGGGAGCGTAGCAAGTATCCTTGACAAAGGGGGTAATCAAAAAATTTATCTAATTTGATCAGAATCGGTACTTTTTGAAGACCACAGATACTTTTTGCACAACTTAGATATGATTATAAGTATATTCGTGAGGGGGAGGGTGTAGTAAGTGCCTCTAAAAAGAGAGTGTAATGTTTGTAACGACATAACTCAAGAACTACTGCACGAATTGCTATAAAACTTGGCACAGGTATTTTTTGCTCTTCAGAAATAGTCATAAAGGTATTTTTATAGGGGAGGGAGTGTAGCAAGTGTCATTAACAAGCGGAGTCATAAAAAAATTCATAAAATTTGACGAGAATCGATAATTTTTGAAGACCATGCAAACATTTTCCAAATCCTAACGCAAAACACCGGAACTACTGAACGGATTGCTATTCACTTTGGTACAACTACTTCTTGCTCTTCAGAGATGATCATTAGGACATCTGAGGGGGTCAATGACGTAATTTATATAATTTAAAGATAATCGACATTTAGACTAGAAGGAGGGGTTTCTGTCAATAAATTTTTATCGCCCATTTTTTGTAAAACAAAAGAGTGGCAAGAATTTCAAGGTCGTAGTAGATAGTATTGCTTTGTCAATTTGAATACAACGCAATTTTCTTTAAATAATTTCAAAACATCTGGTTTTATTTTACCGGGGAATTCAAAGAACTAAGGGAAAATAGTCTTCATTCTCCTATGAACGCGAGTGTATTTAAGTCTCAGCATAACTACGAAACAACTAAACGAATCGCCACCAAGTTCGGCACATGTACCAAAGGTGGGAATCGATATATTTTGAAGAGCACAGATACAGATCTGTAGTAAGTTCACTGACAAAACGGAAGTTTAATCAAAATAGATTATAAGGCAATTTTGAGGGTGAGGGAGTGTAGCAAGTCGCCCGAACATGGAAAGTGTGATTATTGTGAGATCTGAGATGGGACGTTGATCATTCGCAATCTGAACATGAACAGAGTATTGTTCAATCGGGTTGTCGCCTAAGTTGTGTTTCATTACAATATCAGAGTATCAATGGGGAGGACAATTTCTAGAATTTTTTTCGGCCTCGCCTTCATGAAACATTTTTGAGCAACGCCGCGTAAATCAGCTAGTTGTTCTTGAAACATTGAAACTGAATCAATATCGTATTGAACATTTTGCAAATAAATAATGAGCAGTTTATTCAAATAAATGAATATGATTATACAATCCTCAATGTGATATTTATCAACACATTTTGTTCTTCTTGTTCTCTTTTCTTAATCCAGAAATCCTTGCTGATTGGGCGCATCCCCGTGGCTCAAATGACCGGACCGATCAAACGAGGTTTACTTTGGCAGCAACGGGACCGATTGTTCTCCAGATGGAAGGAAAGGTTAGCCGTAGCTTCGAGTCTTTATCACTGTTTTCTAACGAATTGTTTTGGCTTTATTGGCAGATATTTCATTCTGACGCGTGACTATCTCAACTGTTTCAAGCGAGCGTCTGGTTCGGCATCGGAGAAAATTTCCGATATGGGTCAATTTATCTTCAAGGTAAGTGGAAAAATTATGTTAAAATAGAAATGTAAGCATCGAGAGTGCATTATATCAGGTAAGTTCAGAAGTCTTTAATCGTCGAATAAACAAGTGGAAAGTGAACATTACTAACTATAAAGTCATCCAACATTGAATAGTTGTGTAATTATGTGAAATAGTGATCATGTTTCGAGACGAATCGATTAGTAAATATACAGAAACATGATGAATTGTAAAACTTCAGACGAAAGTGGTTCCTAAATCAATAAGTGAGTTTATTTTAAATGAAAAAAGCGATCGTTGAAGGTTTTTTAACTATTTTTTTTCAATTGGAAAGTGTGGCAAAACCTAGAAGAAATGTTTTAAAACGTTCCACAGTTTTGTTCAGGTACGTTTAAAGATATGATTAATGTTCAAAGTTATGTGGTGAAGGAATGAGATGGAAATTGGAACTGAGATGAAATAGCAATTTGCAATGAACACTAGATGCATTAAAACTTTCTTTTTCTGAGACAGTTTCGAAAATGGAAATCACCATTTATTTTACTTGTATTAGTAGCTGTTCTGAACGGACAGAAAGGTTTGATTCGGTCAGGTAGAACTTAGAACATTTGCTCTAATCGGTCGTAGTAGGCGAGCTTCGGCACCCGGCTGGGCATTCCATCTCAGTTTTTTTTTTGTATCCATCATAGCAATCATCCATAGCGGAAAAGGAAAACCTCTCGAATCTCAACGTCAACAGCGCGAATCGCATCTAGTCGCCGACAGACGACGGCCTCCCTGCAAGCCGTTCCAGGCGAATCAATTAAAACCAATTTATATTCAGCTCGCTGAACAAACATATTGATGCCGCAGCCGTCGTCGCTGGCGGAACGACCGGAACTCTTTTGTGGATGCCTCGATCCTAGAAACCGGGCGCTAAAGTTGGCTTAATTGCATTTTCCAGCCGATATTGCCGATGTCGTCGTCGTCGTCGTCGTCACCTACGTCGTTTATTCACCACTTTTCCCAAAGCAAGACCTAAATGCAGCCCCGCTGATTTCCTCGGTTGTTAGCAGGCCTGGATTGAAGGAATCCGGCCGCAAAAATGCGTACTTCCAATCGACGCCGCCGGCAGCAGAATAGAAAATCGTTTAAGCTCGTGTGCCTCTATGTGCGGTCCGTTCCAGGAGCCCTTTTCGTGGTAAGGCTGTCAACGTACAACAGGCAACGATACAGGGGAGAAAAAACATTGATGAACTGACAGCCTGGTGCTTGTGGTTTCCTTTTTGGCTCGAATGGCAGCGTTTTGACGTGGAATAATTCTACAAACGATTGAAGTCTATCCGACCAAGTCCAAACGGATCGACGCCCATTCCCGGCGTCGAAGAATCAATATGATTCTGAACCTTAGTCTCCATCTCAAACATTGCGTCGCATGGTTGGACGATTGTTCGGCAAACGTCGGCTGTGAAAATGCTGTTTCCCGAGAACTCTCATATGCAGCTGGTAATACAATGGGGTTGAGAGTCCTGCGACAAAGGAAACGCATCGTACCTTGTGAGTAGTTTCGGAGTTTGGCTTCCTAAAGCTACTTTACTCGTGTGATTGGCAGCCAAAAGCTTCCACTCCTAATCCTTTGCCATACGGAAAATACGGAACCAGTAGCAGAGAACAAATTTCTTCATTGTTTCTATTAATTGATACCATCTATCCATGAACGTTAACAGTTTCATCAATTGTGTTTTAATTAACAATTCGCCGATTAATTGAATCGAATTAAACGCCGCTTGTTTCCGATGAAGTCAATCACCAATCAGTCATTCACAACAATGTGAAAAGGATTTCCGTTCTCCGCTATCTCTTTGTAGGGTAGGAAACGAAGAGGCACGAATTAGACGAAAAATGTTTTCACTTGATGAAATTTTCCTTTCGGTGGCTAACGATAACCATTCATCACGGAGCCTTACTCTGACGACCTTTGTGAAAGCCATCGTAACATTGTACGATTGCCGGGTGCCCTTCTTGCCTGGATGCCTACAGCTAATTAATGAATTTATTAAGCTCTCTGCCAGTTGGGCTAATTACGATTCTATCCTAATTTACACTACGCCACCACCATCACCACCACCGCTACGGCTTCAGGATGGCAATCCGGGTAATTAAGTGTCATTTATTTGCAGAGAAATTGAACCATTTCGCTACCGGATGAATGTGTGCAAATGAAAAGTGATGGTACTGCAGTCCTACTTCCCGAAAAAGCCACCGAGGATTCCGAATCCGGCAAAATAGATCATCTCAGGCAATAACAGAAGCATTTGTGGGCTAGGACATATTTTGCAACCATCGTTCGTCGGAACGAAGCGCAGAGGAAAAAGTGGATGATTGAATCAAATTTCCAACCGATGATCCAATGCGCATGCATCACTTGATGCATCTGGTGCTCCATTCGGGGTCGGGTGAAATCGGTTTACTCGCTGTTATCGACATGCATCGTGCCTTTTCGAACGTGAAACAACCAAGGCTCGGATGGTTCCGTTCGTTTAGCGTCGTAGAAGACGAGGAAGTAATACTCAAATCAGATTGGCACCCGTTCAATTTTACCGCTGGTTATGACAATCTGCGTACGTTCTATGAAAGGGAATGCTACTTGGTGTCCCAACAGGATTTCTTTACGTAGAATGCGATTTTTGTAGCAAATTACTTTGTGCCCTTAGGCAAAACGGGACGATTTAGGTGGTCGTCTTTCACGCAGTTTACCTGGGCTCGATTCCCAGCACCCGCACGTGACATCAGGAAGCTTTTCTGGTCTATTCAAACCTGGTCTGATCTGTATTTGACGATTTGATCAGACAACGAAGGTTCGAGCTCATCGGAGACGAGCCAATTCACCAACTCATGCGCAATTCTATCAGAGCAGAGAGTTACGTCCAAAACCTCCTCTCTTCCAGATCTCGCAAAAGTTGGACGGTTTCCTGCATTGACTATGTGCAGGTTTGTACTGCTCACAAATTCCATCCTATCAGAGCCTCTCAAATTTATATCTGTGCTGCCCCAAATGATATGGTGAGCATTTATGTCACTGCCGATTATAAACGGTAAATCACTTTTGCAGCAGTATGATACAACCTTTTTGAAGTCATCGCTTGGCGAAGGTTGGTTATGCGGCAAATATGCCGAACAATAGACATATTTCCTGTCTATGCCATCAATAGTCATACCAACTGTGAAAGCACAAATATCCCGAGTTGTGAGATCCGATATGAGAGAAACATCGAGAGAACTATTTGCAAGTATGCATGCTCGAGGCACTTCACGTGGATTAGTCATACCGGTCTTGTTGAAGGTAACAAAGACTGTGTTTAACAATTTTTTCAACGTAGAAGTTTCCCTTTTGGAAATATGGTTCTTGAACCAAAGCTATAGAAGCTTTACCTTCTTGCAGAAGTTTACACTGGGGATTGATTTGTGCTACTCTAACCATTATCAATTAGAGTAATGAACACTCCGGCCCTTATTACCGGTGTCACTACACGGTGAAAACAAAGTGAAGTGACTGTGACCCTTATTATTAATATCACTTCATGGTGGAAATCAAGTGAAGTGATTGTAGGTCCTTATCACGGAAGTCGCTTCAAAGACAAAAGTAATTACTTGAATGAACTTGATGTCATTATGAATATCACGCCATTAAAATTTTGTTGAAAAAAGTTGTTTTTCCCACCACAGCGATCACTTCACAATGCGTGATACTGGTAATAGGTAAAATCAAGTGAAGTGACATGTAAGTGAAGTGAATGTGAAAGTGGAAGTGAGAACGGTAATAAGGGCCTCCATCTCCAGCACTTATCGTACAACAACTAGAAGAAACCAAATATATTGGCTTATAATCGCCTATAGCGAACCATGTAAGGATTTTTTCAAATGTTTTTATTATTTAAATCCCACGAGTTGCGAAGAAAGAAGTCGTTCACAGTGCCAGAGCTTCGCTTAACACAGTAAGGGAAACCCCCAAGATATTCCGTTCACGTCTGCTTTGTTTAAGCTCCTGCAGCCATTCAGTCATCGGCACGGAAATACACCTTGACTTAGGAGTGGTTAGTTCCTATTTTTGTGGCCTTTTACGACATGGAACAGGAAACCAGTGGATCAATTCTTGGTAGAAACTAATTCTGCCGGATGCCACACGGCTTACCTGTTTAGTGGACTTATACCAACGGTACAGGTGAACCGTAGTGTTATTGTTAGTGTTATAAATTTACCACTTTTGTGATTACATTTTCTAATGCATCTTGGCGCCTGTCAAAACTTCCCACCCTTGCATGCAAACATAGAGATATATAAACTACGCAATAAAGCAGAGACACGAGTTATTGTTCCGTAAAAAGTGTACTAGTTTTATTTGGTGCACAGGTTACAAATATCGGCCACTGTCTACAACAGTTAAATTGACGACGAGGATGGCGACTGCGAACGGTTCTGAAGATGTTCCGGGTTTTCCTGCTGCTATGCAATCATCATTTACATTCGACTCATTCGACCGACACCGGATGAAATGGTCGAGATGGTGGAGCGGCTGGAAGGTGCTTTTGTTTTGTTCGGAGTACGGGAGGAAGAGACTGACTTCAACCCAGAGCCCTTGGAGATACTGGAAAATTTTCGCTTCAAAAGAAGAAAGCAAGGAGATGACCGTCCGGAAGAAACCATCGATGAGTATTTGATAGCATTACGGAAGCTCGCTATCACTTGCAATTTTGGGGAATATCCTCAATACGGCCTTGCGAAATCAGTTGGTATTCGGATTGAAGGACAGAGCAATACAATCTCGACTGCTGGAAGTTCGTAATTTAACCCTCGATCGAGCTCGAGAAATTGCTGTTTCGATGGAACTGTCATCAAAGGGTGGTAGAGAGATTCAGTCGAAACAAGGGAAACCGGATGTTAATCTGATGGAATCGTCTAGAAGCGGTACAAAAACGAAGGTAAAAAAATCTTATACAAATGCGAAATACAATGAAAGCGTCGAGTCGAATAAAAAAGGATGCTATCGTTGCGGGAACACTGCTCATTTCGCAAACGAGTGTCCGCAAATTACGACTGTTTGTCACTTCTGCAAAATGAAAGGACACCTACAGAAAGTGTGTCTAAAGGCAACAAAGGAAAAGAAACATGAAGCTCACTTACTGGACGATACTGATTCTAATGATAGCCAGTGTACGAATGAAGTTATTACGTTGGATGAAGTATGCAAGATGGAGGGAAACGGCAAGTCATATGCCTCCAAATTTTGGTTGGAAATGAATGTCAACAATACTGTCATCCGATTCGAGGTCGATACTGGAGCTCCTGTTACGATTGTTAGTAGGGAGGACAAGAAGAAATATTTTGCTGCCGACAAATTGCTACCATCAAACTTGGAACTCGTTAGCTTCTGTAATACACGAATCAATATCGACGGAATGCTGAATGTAAGAGCAGAGTACTGCGGTAAATTTATTCATTGCCGAGTCACGTTTCAAATGTGAAGAAACATCCGTTGTTGGGACGCCAGTGGATGCGAGAGATGCAGAATATTGCTTATGCCGGTGTACATACAGTCTGTGCTGCTGCTGTTTTACCGAGTGTTACGCCTGCAGCTGTGAAATCGTTAGTTGAATGATATGCGAATTTGTATGACCCGTCGATTGGAAGAATCCGTGGATTATCTGCGAAGCTGGTACTCACTTCTACTACGAATCCTGTGTACACCAAAGCACGACCAGTACCATTTCCGATACGAAGTGCTGTTGAGGATGAACTTGACTATTTGAAGCAAAATGGTGTGTTACAGAAAGTAAACCATAGTGCGTGGGCAACGCCCATTGATCCAGTGATGAAATCTAATAATAAAGTGAGGCTATGCGGCGACTATAAGATCTCGGTCAATCCGAATCTGAAAGTCGACGATCATCCATTGCCGACGATTGAGGAACTCTTTGTCAACGTAGCTGGTGGCAAAAAGTTTACGAAGATCGATTTTAGTCAGGCCTATCTACAACTGAAGATCGAAAAGGATGATCAAGAGATACTAACCTTGAACACACATAAGGGTTTGTATCGGCCTACACGGTTGATGTATGGAATTGCGGCGGCCCCTGCCATTTGGCAACGTTTGATGGAACAAGTACTGAATGGGATACCTGGCGTTACGGTTTTCTTGGACGATATACGTGTCACCGGTTCGAATGATACTGAGCATTTACAAAGACTTCAAGATGTTTTGAAGCGGCTGAGTTCATACAACATGCGAATAAATTTGGACAAATGCCAGTTCTTTGCGAACGAAATACTGTGGGCACCTAATCAACAAGGAGGGGATTCATAAAGTCAAAAAGAAAATTGATGCTGTCCAGAACATGCCGGTTCCGGAAAATAAGGATCAAGTACGATCATTCGTAGGGTTAGTGAACTACTACGGTAGATTCTTTCCGAATCTAAGTACAATGTTATACCCCCTCAACAATCTTCTGAAGAATACTGTGCCTTTTGTTTGGACGAAGCAATGCGAGGAAGCGTTTAACAAGGTTAAGCAAGAAATGCAGTCGGACAAATTTCTGGTTCACTACGATACAACGTTGCCGCTAGTACTGGCTACAGACGCATCGCCATACGGGGTCGGTGCTGTACTAAGCCATATGTACGAGGATGGTTCGGAGAGCCCTATCCAATACGCTTTTCAAACACTGAATGCTACACAGCAAGCCTACAAACAAGTCGATCGAGAGGCATACGCGATAATTTTCGGTGTACGAAAATTTTATCAGTACCTGTACGGGAGAAGATTCACGCTGATTACGGATAACGAACCGTTAAAGCAGATCTTTTCTGATACAAAAGGATTGCCAAAGATGTCTGCGCTAAGGATGCAACATTATGCAACATTCTTACAGTCTATTAATAACAGCATACAGCTCAGGCCGACGAGTAAGCACTGCAATGTTGATGCGTTTTCACGATTACCGCTGAAACAACAAGTTCCTAAAAATATAGTGGAAGAATCTGATCTACTTGAATTCAACATAATCGAGACGCTACCGCTGACCATAGAGGAATTATCGAAAGCCACTTCTACGGATCAGAATGTGAAAGTTTTGGTTCAAGGTTTGCGGAGTGGCCGAACCGTTGAACCAAAAGATCGTTTCGGAGTTGATCAAGAAAAGTTTACGCTTCAACAGAACTGTTTCATGCGAGGAATACGAGTCTACGTTCAACCAAGTCTGCGAGGAAAGGTTCTTGCTGAATTACATTCCACGCATTTCGGAACATGCCGACTGAAATCTCTGGCTCGGGGATACGTTTGGTGGGAAGGAGTCGATAAAGACATAGAGAATATGGTGCGAAATTGTAGTTACTGTCTTCTTCTTCTTCTTCACTTCTGGTGGCGTCACCTCACTTGAGATGACGCCGATTGATGGCACAGCGATTTAGCTATATTGCCAGTTAGCTTTCGTTTATAGTCCAATGGACTTTCCTTTCACTGGACTACAAGTGAAACCCTCGCTATGTGACAACGTGGAGTCACCGAAGTACGGATGAAAATCCTTTCTTTCTCGCGAAATACTCGAATTTTCACCGCACTAACACGATACGACGTGTTCACTCGTTGAGGGTTTCACCGGAAGTCGTAGTTACTGTCAGTCCACTAGGGCTGAACCCGCCAAAGTACCGACACACTGTTGGAAGGTTGCAAGACAACCGTTCAAGAGAGTTCACGTCGATTTTGCTGGATCGTTCATGAACACCTATTTCATTGTACTGGTAGACGCATATTCAAAATGGCCGGAAGTTCGAATCCTGAATAACATCACAACTGCGACGATTATTCAAATTTGTTGGGAATACTTTGCTACGTACGGAATACCATCTATTTTAGTCAGCGATCACGGAGTGCAATTTACATCGGATGAGTTCCAACGTTTCCTCAAAATAAATGGAGTCTACCACAAGATGGGTGCGCCCTATCATCCTGCGACAAATGGCAAGCT
This sequence comes from Malaya genurostris, assembly GCF_030247185.1. Taxonomy (NCBI): domain Eukaryota; kingdom Metazoa; phylum Arthropoda; class Insecta; order Diptera; family Culicidae; genus Malaya; species Malaya genurostris. The sequence continues at coordinate 292,186,339 of NC_080571.1, forward strand.
GAACGGTTTATTCAAACCCTTAAGGCAAAACTTAAGAGTCTACGATGCGATAAAACTATGATGCACGCCGAGCTATGCAATATTCTTTTGAGTTACAGGAAAACAGTACATCCTGCGACCGGGAAATCACCATCGGTGATGCTTTTCAACCGACAAATTCGTTCTCGTCTTGATTTGACGATTCCAAATACTGCGGCTGTTTCGAAGGACGTTGAAGGAAAAGTTCGTTGTCTTCCTGAGGGGACGAGAGTTGCAGCGCGAGATTATGTGGACAAAACTAAATGGAAGTACGGAGTGGTCACTGAAAAACTTGGTGAGCTGCATTACAATATTGAACTGGACGATTGCCGAACGTGGAAGCGACACATCGACCAGCTGCGAGAGGTTAGTCCGAATTTAACTACAAACCGAACCGTGTACGATATAATTGTTCCTGAAGACGACAGTACAGGACCCGAAGCCGAAAATCTGAATGTTGCTTCTACGGAGTATGTGACGCCCTGTGTACCTTCATCCAGTAAAGATATACCTACTGTACGATCGTTGCCCGTTAAGGATAAGAAGAACCAGGTTGCTGAGAATTTCCCTGTATCGAGAACTGTTCTGGAGAATCCTGCTGTACCAATTAACGACCATTCTCCAAGAAGATCGGGTAGAATCATCAGACCACCGAGAAGGCTTGATTTGTAATTTGATACGTTTACTTCAGATTTCAATTGCTAGGGGGGAAGAGCTGTTATAAATTTACCACTTTTGTGATTACCTTTTCTAATGCATCTTGGCACCTGTCAAAACTTCCCACTCTTGCATGCAAACATAGAGATAAATCAACTACGCAATAAAGCAGAGACACGAGTTATTGTTCCGTAAAAAGTGTACGTTTTATTTGGTGCTAATTCCTCCGGTTACAATGATCGGCCACTGTCTACAACAGTTAGCCAGTTGGGAAACCGCTACCGACACTACACGGCTATCTAGGCTGCTCAGAGAGGGAAGTTGACATTGATGGTCAACTTCCATGAATGGCCGAGCAGCCACACACATAAATGGAGCGTCATATTTCACACAAATTTATATTCAAGAATATTTATTATTCTGTGATTTGAAAATTACATGGCTTGAATTCGAATGAAATGAAAAAAAAAAACAAAACATCGAAAGAAGCAGCGCGACTTGAACTGAGAAACATTAAATCACAAGCACATCGGTTACTCGACTGAACCACAGGGCTCATATCTGTTCATTGAATTATTGATACATATAAATCTATACAGCGGCACTTGGTAGCCAAGTGCAGAGTACAATCGGAGCATGTAAAATTCTGTGAGAGTGGAATATTGCGTCATTTGTAAAATTAAGTAGTTGTGAATTGTATCGTTTGTAGAACTCTGTCACCTGTAAAATCTATATTTGTTGATATTCGGAAATACGAAAGAATCATATTAGTTTCAATCGTTTTCACGTCCTCCAGTTATGTCTGTGACATTACCCACCCACGTTTTTGTTTTCTTGTTTTTTTTTATTCCAGATTAAATTGGTAGATGTAGAGAAGGTCGAGTGGTTGAACCGACGATCATACAGCGCAATCGGCTTGCTTCTTGGCTCGCGAGAAGGTCGCGTGTTATTGCGCTGCGATCAGGGTCTGGAAGATTGGTTCGAGCTACTGGAGGAATGTACCCTGAGCAGCAAGGAGCGTCGTCGTGCCCTGCGGCTAACGCAAGGACCACGTTCACGTGCGTCGCTGGCTGCTCCGGTATCGCATGCCTCACTGCAGAGCAATCATCTGGGCCTGGGAGGAACCTACTCGGGAGCCATCGAGGATTGGCTGATGTCACGACATCACAAAACATCTACCAATCTGAACCACTTGCACTTCCTGCACTCGGACTCGGTACCGGACCTGAGTGCCATAAATGAGAACGGTCTGGCAAATGGAATGCTGACGAACCATTCCACTCCGAAGAAGGTTCCGAACGTGAGACACAACCATTTGGGAAATTCCAGCAACGGCTACAGCAGCCATAGTGGAAGCATCTACAATGGATTCCCGTACTCGCCACTTAAGAAACTGTCCGATAATTTCATCAACGGTAACAGCACCTACATCATCAACGACGAAGATGAAGAAGTGGAACTGCGTCGTGGGGGACGCTACAGAGACAATGATGACCTTTATCGACGCCCGTTGGGACCGGCCGGAAACGACGCCAAGAGACATTCACGTGAGTATCATTTTGTAGTTTTAGAACATCGAAAAAAAGTAAATCCCGCTGAATCCCGCTAGTGCTCACTGATTTGGATTACTCCGCCTGTGATAGTGGCCTCGACACACCGCCCTCAACTCACCGTCCATCCAGCTGTCGGGACAATATGTATCTAGTTGCGGCCTACAATCATCATAACCAAAGCTTGAACAAGGACAAAACAACTGATACCGGAATCAGCTCTTCTCGAGGAACGCTAGTCTCACCGGCGAACAGCATCCGTCACGGTTTCCTTAACAACAATAATAACAACAACAACACGAACAGCTACGGATCAAGGTAAAGAAGTCCTGCCAATGTCTTGAATGCGTTTTTCAGATAACCTTGTATTTTTTCGTAGATACAGCGTACAGGAACAGAAAATTTTACGCGCCCGGAACAACGCAGAGGAAAACAAGAACTCAATCCGTTCGATCCGAGCCGAACTTTTCGAGCAGAGCAAATATAACAACAACAATAATAACAACAATCACATCACCAATGGACATCACGCTCACCTACAGCAGGGAAATATCGGTAGCAATGGAAACATCCACCAACTGCATCATCAGTTGTTGCTACATCAACAACATCAACAACAACAACAACAGCATCACATCAACGGGCTGAACAACAACAATGGGCATCACTACAACGGAAACAGCATCAGTAGCATCAATGGCAATGGAACGGCGGCATCCCGCGAGCGTTACCAACATCCGGCACTGGCTGCCATCATTAGCGAATCCCAGGGAATGAAGTTTAGAGGTGAGATTCACAATTCTGAAGAACAAAAAAAACTCCGAACAAAACTAATTCGTTTTTTTTTTGTTGCTTTGTTCAGATCGTTCCTATTCCGACTGTCAGCAGATTCCACGCCGGCAGTGGATAACCAACACGCCCAGCCCGAAGCGCATCCCCTATCTGGGAACACCACCGACCCGCGTTTGAAGAGCCGGAGTTGTGCAAACCACGATGAATCCCAAATTTCAATCAACAGAGAAAATAAATTCTAACGAAATAAAACAACAGACGGTGTTTCTCCATATAATAGAACACATTTTGTAGAGTTAGTAGTATGAAAGCTAATGTGAAATTTTCTAGTTACAGTAGTAGCTTATGTATAACCGTCAATTTCAGCCTAAAATATTCCGTAGCTCGTAGCATTGATATTCGATAGCCAGTTAGCTGTGGATTGCTTTCTACACTCCTGTGTGAACAACTCTGAATTGCTTGTTGATTCAGCACCCATAGTTAGACGAAAGTTCTATAACCGCATATCGACGAGTAAGAAATTGACGAACGTCTCTAACGAATCGAATTTGTATACCGAAAACACCCGTAAGCCTGACGGATACGGCAACATAGAAAGTAGAAAGTAGTTTTTACGTTTGAGCTAGCTTACATATACAGGGGAATCCTTTGAATTAGAACACCTAGTGCGCTCGAATCAACCTTTATTCAAATTTGCCCTTGCGTTCAATGCGTAATTGATTGGTTTGATTGTAGATTGTCTAACGAAGCGCTACATTTAGATTTAGAGAGGTTCGATTAAATGCCTAAAACTTGTACATACAATAGCATAAATCTAACAAGTTTGATATTTAGTCGGAATCGGTAGATCTACGTTTGAACAATGCCTGCAACAGATGGCGAATAATAATAGCATGTGTTCAAAATTGGGGTTTTCTCTTAACCGCTGTAGAATGAATGGTATTTAAAAACATAAATAAAGCGATCGAATTTGATTTGATATGAGGGGTTGTAGAATCATTCCGGTATCCGATTGATCCAAAACTCACGGCATAGCTGATAGCTGTCCCTAGAAAGGAAGCGCACACTTTTCTTATGCTGTCATTTGAACATAAACTTTCATTCGGGTGGCCTGTCCGCTTCATTGTTTATAGCCCAACCTCAAATCAAACAATCCGAAATGGACAAGTCTGCTGCCACTATGAGTGAGTTTGTCTCGTCGACAACATTTTGCAAATCAATTGAGGTTTCAATTATTGGTTGGTACCCGTAAAATCTAGTCGCCAAGCCCGTAGATTTGAGATTACGATATGTGGCAATATAAAATTTAAAGTCCTACGACAAAAGGATCTAACTGAAAATATTTACTGTTTTTTTGTGGTTTTAACTCGAAAGTTTTGCGACAACACATCACATCATCATCGCGCGACAGAGCTCCGTCCACTCAAGTTCAGCAGAAAAATGACAAGTATGTCGGAGTGAACTCGATGCGTTGCGAAGCGACTACTGACCGATCGTATCGCACTCACTCTGACATACATCGACGTCAACATTTCATAAGGTCACATAAACCAATGATTGGTTGGTAAACGACTGGCCAATGCGCAATTCAGGCCTCAATGTGGTTTTTAGCCTCTTGTCCAGTAACTCCTATCCCTACCTCTCCGCGGTGCCGGCTGGGGTACGAGTAACCATAGGAAAGATCGGGTAACCAACCCCGGTGGGACCTTGGTCGTATGCTGACAGGGAAGGGGCCTTCTCGCGAGCCTACCCGAGCGTTTGTTCCCCATGTTGGGGCGGCTCGAAACAGCGTCTGTTTTTCATGTTAGGAGCGACTGATTACCGTCCTTGTGTCAGAGTGGGACTCTAAACAGTGCTGACACGATGGCCCTCCGGCGAGACAGGAGGTTGGTGCAGGCCTAACAAGCCGCCCGGAAAACACATGTTACGTACGATCAAGAAAGAAATACGACTCGGAATAATCGGCACTGCCTTGTCGCGGTTTGTATGCGCTCAAAACTATCGACGGTGCACAAGACTCGTCGCACAGGAACGCCGGGACTCAATCTCGAGCAGCTACGTAGCGTTCGTACTGCAGAGGAATACGCGCAACAACTGGCGCAAGTGCTACCAACGGAAGAGCAGCTTGGCGCGGCGACTCTTGAAGACGGCTGGAGTAACATAAGGTCCGCCGAGAGTAGCACTGCTGCAACCGTTCTAGGTACGAGGTTATCGAATCGAGGAAATGACTGGTTTGACGGCGAATGTCAGCAGTTGGTCGAAGAGAAGAATGCAGCAAGGGCGAGGATGCTGCAACACCGCGCAAGGGCGGAAGAAGAACGATACATACAGGCGCGGAACAGACAGAATACGGGTTTCCGGAAGAAAAAGCGCCACCAGAAAGACCAAGATCGCGAAGCGATGGAACAGCTGTACCGCGCAAATGACACATGGAAGTTCTATGAGAAAGTGAACCGGTCACGTAGAGGCTTCACACCACAGGCCGAAATGTACAGAGATACCAGTGGTAACCTTCTCACGAACGAACGTGAGAGGATCGACGGGTGTAAGCAGTACTATGACGAGCATCTGAATGGCGAAGCATAGGATACAGAGAACGACACAGGAATCAATCTGGGTGCACGCTCAGCCGACGACAGATTCCCAGCACCTGATCTGTCGGAGATAAGTGAGGAGATCGGCAAGCTGGGGAACAACAAAGCCGCGGGCAATGACCAGTTACCAGGCGAGCTGCTCAAACATGGAGGAGAGGCACTGGCTAGAGCGCTGCACTGGATGATTTCTAGGATTTGAGAGGAGTAGATTCTACCACAGGAATGGATGGATGGAGTGGTATGTCCCGTCTACAAAAAGGGCGATAGGCTAGATTGTTGCAATTACCACGCAATCACATTGCTGAACGCCGCCTACAAGGTACTCTCCCAAATCCTTTGCCGTCGTCTATCACCAATAGCTAAGGAATTCGTAGGGCCGTTCCAAGCGGAATTTACTGGAGCCCGCGCCACTACGGATCACATATTCGCGATAAGACAAGTACTCCAGAAGTGTCGTGAATACAACGTACCCACGTATCCCTACTCATTGACTTTAAAGCGGCATTCGACACAATCCCGGTTTCCCGGATAAACTGACGCGATTGGTCAAAGCAACGATGGATAGAGTGATGTGCTACGTCCGAGTATCTGGGACGCTCTCGAGTCCCTTCGAATCTCGGAGAGGACTACGGCAAGGTGATGGACTATTGTATCTTGTTCAATATTGCCCTGGAAGGTGTGATTCGAAGAGCGAGGATCGACACGAGTGGCACGATCTTCCGAAAGTCCGCAAAACTTTTTGGCTTCGCTGACGATATTGATATTGTGACACGTAACCTTGAGAAGATAATGGAAACCTACGTCGGACTGAAAGCTGAAGCTAGGCGTATCGGATTGGCCATAAATGCGTCGAAAACAAAATACATGAGAGGAAGAGGTTCTAGAGAAGAAACACTACGCCTCCCACCACGAATATTGATAGACGATTGATTGACCGCCGATAATGACACCAGCAGAGAAATTCATAGACGTATTTTGGCAGGGAACCGTGCGTACTTTGGACTCAGAAAAACCCTTTCTATTGAGAAAAGTACGCCACCGCACGAAATTGACCATTTACAAAACGTTCATTAGACCAATTGTTGGAAGATGGAACGTGGACACGGCGTATGAATCACGAATTGCAACAGCTGCTAGGAGAACCACCCATCGTACGGACAGCTAAAATCGGACGTCTACGATGGGCTGGGTATGTCATAAGGATGTCGGACGACAGCCCAGTGAAAATGGTTCTTGAATCTAATCCGACTGGTACAAGAAGAAGAGGAGCGCAGCGAGCAAGGTGGATCGATCAAGCGGAGGGTGATCTCAGAAGCATCCGTGCCTTGAGTGGCTGGCGACGAGTAGCCATGGACCGGGTTATGTGGAGTCGTATGCTTGATACAGCAAAGGACACCCCAGGCCTATAGCTGTTTGGTAAGGTAAGACATAAACCAATGAGAGTTTCTCCGACGACATGACCAGGCACTCTGAAGAAAAATCAGAATAAATCGTGTTCATGAGCGATTATCACAAATACAGCGACCCCTTGATAATGATATAAATAATCATCTTGAACAACACTGTTTTAGTTGCTACGAACTAGTTACTAAGGAGCCCCATAAAAAATAAACAAACCATTTAAGGAAATTTTGAAACAGTTGTGTCATTAGCGCATTCATTATTCTGAAGAAGATAGAGATAAAATACAAAATTTGAAGACGATAGATTGCAGACACAATATGGCTAATTCTGTGCGAAATATTCCAATCAGTGATCGTCTCCAGAACGTGCTCCAGAAAAGTTTGAAATTTTACGACACTGTAAGCAGTTTGAAAGTAACCTTTTAGATAGTATTGAACATTTTTATTCACTCCGAATTACAGAATTATCCTTTAACAGAACCAGGTTTAACAGTTGATCATGTACTGGAACGAATTTAAATTTGGAAGATACATCAAGTTAATGTTACAAAGTTCGTTATGGATTTGCGCCGACCGGAACTGGGTGCACAAATTCTGGCACTAAATTTAGTGCTGCGACAGGCAGACGTCATATTATATCATCGTCAAGGGCTACCCAATAGCTCTGTAGTGAAGTTATCAAATGCCATGATGCCTCTCATTCCCTTCAGGGATATCTACTCGAGTTTTCGAAACACATCTCCGTCCGTGAGACGTCATTATTGGATCAGACATTCTTGACTTCAACAAGTGCCAGCCGATTTACGAGAGACTGTTTTTAGAGTTATTGTCTATTTTCTGCTTGGAATAAGTAAATTATTTGATTATAATTTCGATCAGATCCCATATCCCAAGAAACTTGATTCTCGCGCTTTTCGCGTGTCTTACATATTAATCAAAATTTCCACCCGATTTGCTTTCAAATCACCCTCTTAGAAAAAAACGTTTAACGGTGGTCCTTCATTGGTCCAATACGTTGGATTATTGGTCCAATGAAAGTCCAATCAATCGTTCAACGAGAGGCCAAACCGGAACTTTCTTTTGCCGATTTTGAAACAGACCGTTGAACCGAATGCCATTTTTTTCGTTCAACAAACCCGGCAGACAGAGGTCCATTGTTGAGCCATTTTTAACATGAGGAGTTGGAGCCCCGTTGGACTAGTTTTACTGCAGAATTTCTGAAGTTTTTTCCACTTATTTGTTTAAACTAACAATACATACCCGCACGATACTTCTACTTCACGTAGAATAACAAAAAATTTTCTTTCTATGTAAAGGTAATACTTAATTTTCACACTATTTTTGCAAGAGAAAAAACAACAACAAACCGTTCCAGCAAATTGAACGAATATTCCGTGCAATATGTCGTTCAAAAAGCGCTCAAAGACCAACAAAATTGAATGGCCTGCTGAGAGGGCATTTTTAAAGCAGAGGTACCGGGCTCCTTGTACCCTGTTCCGGAACTGGAATTCAGATTTGGCTTGAACAGCATACAAATCTATGAAACCTTAGGCCCTTTCACCTGAATTTATTCTTTCATTCATGAAAATTGTCCTAGTCATCTCTGGGAAATCTATGTAAGCTCAATTTTGAAGTATTAGACCGCAACCGTTGGTTCCTGTTGTTCATCGATTCTTCTGATGATGAATTGAAATGTTCAAGCAATGGTCTTCCTGCATTTCCAAACCCGAAAGCTGGATCTCGATGGAATAAATAAAATCATATGGGACTAGGACTGAGACTATTTATTTGAATATAAGTATATTAAAATCGATTCAGTCATCTCTGAGAAATCGATGTGTGTGATATTTTGAAAAATTTTAATCGCTCTTTCTGGTGCTTCCGAATTCGTTATATTTGAATTTAATTCGTTAGACAAATAATTAGCAAACAAGAAGAGCTTACTGAATAGTTTAAACATATTTACTTCTTTTTGCATCGTCACTTATGAAACCACATTTTTGAACTTGAAGATATTAATATTCGTCACTCTGTAATTCCAGAACAGGAAGATGAATCCAAGCTGTGGGACAATACGATAAGAGAAATGTAAACATTGATTTCTTCCCCTCAACACATAGAACTTCTTGCTTGAATTCTCCATATCCCCATCCAAATTATGTGACTATTTCGATTTCATCCACTAACCGCTCAGGGGGAACTAGAGCGATAGCAGTGAGAATGTTAAAGAAAGTTTGTTTGAGGATGTAATAAATAGAAAATAAACAAATCGAATTGATTTTTATCAATAAATCTTTGTATGTATTGGATAATATCTGAATGATCGGAGAATAAAACGTGGACGAGTTACTTCGAAATAGAAACTTACACAAACGAAGAATTTTTTTTCTGTTGGTGATAATGAAAGCTTCTTACTTCACAAGGCTACTGCGAAACCGTGAAGATGATGTCGTGAAAACAAATACACAAATTTAAAAAACAAAATAAATAATCGAACCTAAACCACAACACAGTCTGGCTGGTATGATGTTGATTGTCTACGTCGCAATTGTTGTGACTGTCTGTTGAAGTACCTCCGCAGTGTCTACTGATAACACTGCTTCCGTACTAACAGTCACTTCCTCAACGGCGGGAACAACAGTCTTTTCCTCTTCTTGTGTTTCTGAGTGCTTTTCATTTTCCGGTTCCGGAGAATTCACCTCCAATGGTTCCTCATTTTCTTCCGTCTTTTTATCTACTTGGAGGGTGTCTTCGTTACTGGTTAAAGCAACACCATTCTCCGCTGGCTTTTCCTCAGCCGCCTTTTCTTCGCTCACCACAACGGTTTGCTTCTCTTCCGGTTTCTCTTCATTTATCAGAGATTTTTTCGAGGTTGCCACATTTTTTCCCTTCCTATCTTTTTTGTTCTTTTTACCTTGTTGTTGCTGCTGCTGCTGACCATTGGTGTCAGATGTAGGTTTCGAGCCGGTCATTAGCTCTCCATTTTGTGAAGCTTTCGCTTCAGGAGCTTGTGACTGAATGGCGCTCAACTGTCCTTGGAGGGCAGCCAAGTTTTCCTTCAAGGCTGAGCAATTTTTTGTCATTATCTCCAATCGATCATTTTCCTTCTTAGAGGGTGCCGCAACTGGCTCCGGTTCTGGCATTTGACAGGGAACTTCGACAATTTCCGGCACTTCAATGTTATTCTCTTTCAGTGCCCCAAAGTATGCGGTCCGTTCATTTTGCAGCGTCCGGCACAATTTCTGCAACTGGAATAACTGCCGGGCCGTTTTCATGATGTGCTCATCGCGAATCTGCTTTTCCGAAGCAAGCTCAAGCAGTGCGGCATTGCTGCGCTCCCATTTGGACTTCCAAGTAGATGTTTCTTTTTCTAAACTTTTAATTTTTTTCGACATCTATGTAAAACAGAATGCACTATTTTTAGTTGTTCTTTGAAACAATTTTGCTACGTTACCTTTTCCATGTCACCCTTATACCCGACAAAAATGTTGTGGCTTTTCTTCAACGAATCCTGGAACTCCCCATATTTATCGGAATACATATTAACTTGTTCTCTCAGGTGGACTTCAACCATTTGCAAATCTTGCAGCTGTTTTCGTACCTTCGTCAGCTCAGTGATAATAATTTCTTTCTCTCTGGAATTATTTATGTACAAGAGTAAATCGATATTCTTCTGCAATAAAGCATAAACTTACGCTAAAAATTTCTCCTTCTCGGCACTGGCTTCCATTTGAGCCTTTGCAAGTTTTGCTTCGTTCAACTGAGTCACCAAATCCATCTGCTTGTTCATTTTGTCCATTTGCTGATCCCGCAACTCGTACTGTTCAAGGATAAATTTGAATCTGAGAATTAAAGTTTTTCATTAAACTGATGGCCTATTATTCTCATTCCCCAAACATACTTCTTAGCCATTTCCATGTTGTCTTCCTTCAACTGAAGATTTTTCTCGTTATTTTCGTTCATAACGGACTGTATCTCGTTCAGCGACTTTTGAAACTTGGCCTGTGTTTCCTTGCGTTTCTCTTCCTCTTCCTTGATCTTTGTCATGCTTTCGTCTTTGATCATCCGGTTCTGCTTTTGCAGTTCCCTGCACAGCTGTTCCAGTTTGCTCTTGGTCATGGCCACTTTGCTATGCTCCAGAATCATACTCTCGCGTTCCTTTTTGCTTGCTTCCAGACTTCGTTCGTACTGCTTGTGCAGCGTGGTCAGTCTCTTGTTTTCTTTCTCTGCATCGATTAACCGTTTGTGGACGAGGTTGAACTTCTCCTCCAGCGATAAGCCGTTTAGTTGTTTGTTCAGCTGGTGAATAAGGTAATTGCATTAATTACGTACACTTCAATTATAATGTTAAATCTAAATATCTAGAGCTATCTTGGTGTTAAATCTAGCATCTAATAATTAAACGAGTAACATTGATACCTGTTCCTGGATCTTGGCTTCACGCTGTTTGTCCTCACGCATCTGTTTCTTCAGCTCTGCCGGATGCCGATCGGTACTGCTAGCTGCTTCCATATTTCTGCTGCTTCTGTTTCTGGAGTCACAAAATTAAACTAGACAAAGAAAAAACCCTTATTAGCCTCCGTTTTTATTAAATCGATACCGCAAAAGCTTGGATTAGTGCTATACTGTTCTGTAGAAGGTGGGGGAATATTGGATGTTTGCCTCATATATCGCAAGATTTATAGACACATGTAGTGGAGGCCGCCTCAACACCCGGCATATATATTTATATGGTAAAATTAATTCCCACTCAGTAATTGACATTTCGAATCATGCCGGAAAACTATGACCAAATACGAAAAGTTTTAGACATATTTGAATAACAATATTCAAAATTGCCACATTTTTAACACTCGCCTAGCCTCACGATTCACTGCATTTCGTTAGGAAATCTTTCGATAGCATTTGAAACGAATTGATTCGATAAATTTGTAAAATATTTACCGATTTACACTACTAACTACAGCTGAACTTATCGTGCGGCTTCCTTATTTCTGTCAAAACAAAGCACGAAAACAAAAAATGAATTTCTGTTTTGATTCGATAGAGCCGCCTACAATGCTAAAAACAGAAATGAACTTCAAGTGATGCCAGTAGTAACTCTGAATTTTGTTAGGGGCATCAATTACGTGCAGTTCTTCGGGCAGTTTTTCACCAATCTCAATCGATAAGGAATTGTATCCAATTGAATAGTCCGTAATTTGATATGAAATTCATTACGATTTCTAACTGGACTCTGACTCAAGTGCAACAATCGATAGGGACTGGAAATCAATAAATCCGAAATTGTATATTTTGTTTTTTCTCAAAAATACAAATAAATATCAGAATTGAAAATGAGCTCGGATATTAAGAAAATTATGAATACTGCCTTTAATAATGTGAACAACGATTCAACATTGAAAAAAATAGAAATGTTTAAAATTAGTTTAGTATTTAATTTTGTTAAACGGAGACGATATGTTAGACAGAGACTAAAATGAGGTTGCCATTTTAGTATCATAAGCTCTTCGAACATAACTCATGGTTTGAGTTGCGATCACGATCATTCTTATCGAATTTAAAGATGCAAGAACCCAAGCAACCAGAAGTTCCACAATTACTTAAAAAGTCCACTTTCTTGCTGCTTAAAAGTACACGCGGAACTTTTGAGAACTTGAAAGTACAGATCAAGTTCCTCGTGAACTTTCTCGCTGCTTAAGAGTGCACGTGGTACTTTTAGCAACTTGAAAGTACAGAACAAATTCCGCGTGAACTTTTTCGCTGCATAGAAGCTGAACAATGTATTCTAGAAGCAGCTTAGAAGTTCGTTCCGCTGCGTCGCGCGAACTTTCAAGTGTGGATAATTACTTAAAAAATGGGTTGCTTAGAATGCTATTGATTAACTTTGAGAGCTGCTTAAGCCAAATCAGTCCCTTTCATCCGAACTTTTGGTTAGTTGGGTATACGTCGTTTTTCATTGCCGTTTCTAGATCTGGTTTTGAAACCATAAACCACCAATCATACATGTTTTCAATATAAATTTTGTGGTTTTAATTATGTTAAGTGAGAAGTACAGGGTCCGGCACTCGAAGTGTAACCAATTAAAAAGGCCATAAATTCAGTTTGGAAAATTACTTTTACTTAATTCAAAGTACAAAATGTGTAAAAATAATACAAAATTCAGAATCAATTCACTTTTGCTCGATATGACCACCTTTTGCCTTGACTTCATTTGAATCGAATCTCTTTGGGCCATTTTGGAGAGCAAAGTCCGAACTAAAAGATACACCAGTCTCGAGGCGCTTTTTTCATCATATTCTAATAGTTGGAGTGTTGAACGAAGAACGATGAAGTGACACTTGCTTGGAATCAAAATTAGACACAATTTACAATACAATCATTTCTGAGTGATTGAAACATTGAATACAGTACTCTTCAGCGTAGTATTTTGGCTCGATTTATTTTAGCACGGTTCGAGGGAAAAACGATTATTGATGCAGAAAACCTGTGCACCGACAAAAAAAAGGTATCCTCACACTGCTAGATGGATTAAGCACGTTTATGCACGTATAAACGGTCAACTTGTAGCCTACGGCAAATGAGCATAAATAAAAACTTTGAAAAGAGGTCCGGTCTCAAACAATGGGAAATAATATTTTCAATATCCTTCACAATTTCACCTCGTAGCTTCCCGTATCATCACCGAGAATTCAGAGGTCCTAAAACAAATCTATTAAAAAAATCGATTCTTTGAAATAAACTGATGCGATTAGTTAGGAACCAGTAATTAAAGAAAGTACGGATGAAATGTAAGCTTAAGTTTGAATTACGATGAAGAAATAAAACATTAAATGAAGAAGAAACAACAAAACATTCACACACTACACTTCATTCTTCGTCACTGCACTAATACAATCGCGTTCTAGCAGACAAACCTCCTCCGGTGAAATTGTGCTGCAATACAATGAGTGAAAATTGCAACACGAGGTAGGATTCTCACTTTTCTAATCCGGAAAACGTTTTAAATTTGTTCTTTTTGTCATGTAACTGTTCCCAAAGAACTACTTACAATGTATGTAAAATGTTGATCGATGTTTTTGATTGCTTCAGAAAAACACACTTTTCCATTCAGGAAAAACACTTCCACCTATCGCCGCTGTTACTTCTATGGTTGACACTAGGAAAATGGAAAATGCGTAGCCAAGTCTAGTGGATCTAAAAATAAACGTAACGGCTTCCATCATCGCAGAGAGATTGTGGCAGCGGTTGGCCTTCTGTCGGCAGGTTGCCTTTTAAGCTAATTCTCTTCGGCGCATGTGCTTTAAGACGAATCGAATGGGCAGTTATTCTACGTTTTACCAATAGACTTTTTGTTGCTCTTTATTGATCATAAAAATTACACTATTCAACTACAGGAAAGTATTTTATAAACAGATTTTTATTGGTTTGTCGTTCTAATTGTATTTTTTTTTTGTTCCTAAACCCTCAATCCTTCTGTCATTCGTTTTACCTATACTTAATTCTTTTTTTTTTGGTTTGTAGTTTTTCTCTTGATGCAATGGAACTCGAAAGTGAAACATTAGAATGTTGTGTTTAATGCAAGAATAATGTTCTCTCTTCGTACTGCGGTAGAATAAGATTTCAATACAACTAACTATCCTGGATATTGGAGAATGCTGTAACACCGGACGTGTTTGCTGCTTGTTATAGAATTTAACCATAGAGAAAAAAAAAACGAATTCATTTCATTTCATAACATTTCTTCTGCAGAAAGACGTTAATTTTTCGCCGATGTTAACGAGCGATTGCTTTCAAAACAAAAGGACTAAAGAAAGAAAACGGCGAGATGGCATCAATTTTAGCAGCTTAAGATTGACAGTCGAGCAGGATAGCGTTGACCGGAAAGATTTACATGCTCACATAACCTCGAGATCGGGTGCTACGACGACCGGCCAGGTAAGCAATCAGAACGATCACGATGAGCAAAATCAACGAAATTCCGACGGCAATCGGAACAATGTCCGGCGTGTCCATCGCATCGCAATCCTTAGCGATCGAGAACTTGGCATTGGCCTTGTTGTGGAACGCTTCGACCTGCAGCTTCGACACGGTGACCGTCGAGTTTAATCCCGCCGGGTCAACCGAAGTGAGGTTAAGTTTTTGGGCACGGTTGCAATGGTAGGACATATCCATCGGTGTCTTGAACATTGGCTGTTCGTTGACCAGGGTGATCGTTTGGTTATCTAGAATGTAGTAATGGTTAAAAGGGTAAAATCCGAATGTGCAATTTGACGGTGTTTCAAGCTTTAGAGTATACCTTTAGCGTTCGGGAACGAGCTGCCAAAGATGACGAGGTTGAAA
The DNA here is from genome assembly GCF_030247185.1 of Malaya genurostris. Classification (NCBI taxonomy): domain Eukaryota; kingdom Metazoa; phylum Arthropoda; class Insecta; order Diptera; family Culicidae; genus Malaya; species Malaya genurostris. Next base: position 292,201,696 of record NC_080571.1, read on the forward strand.
GTCAGCCTGGAAAGGGTGAACTCGTGTTCGGTGACATTCAAGCTAAAGGACACGTTCAGTGTACTGGAAGCCAAGGAAATGGGATTCCAAGCCAGCAGGATGTACTGCGATTCGGAGTCACAGGATCCATTGACAACTCGGGCATCTTTCGGTACGTTGTACAACGCGTGTGTTGCGTTGCCAGCTGGAAACAAAAAACAAAGTAAATGGGAAATCAGCATATGTCATCCAATAGAATGCGTGGGATTTATTATCATTTACCAATTTATGGGCTATAACTATAACTATATATTGTAACTAACTCATTAAACAAAGATTCCAAATTACTTCCGTGTAGAGCCCCTGATTAGTTCAAGAATTGGGTTGACTAAAAATGCAGATGAGTAATATCAGAGACATACCCGAATAACGTAAATACGACTCAGAAAGATTGTTCAATTTCTTCGATGTTGCGCACCGGCGAGTGCATTTACTACACATGAGAAAGAGCAGTCGGGCCAGAAATCACCATATATCTGGACCGTGTTCAGTTCCTGATTCATGATCTAGAACTTCCAGGTCCAAACTGAAACTAAATTTTGTATCTGGATTATAGAACTGAATCCAGGAATCGGATTTGAATTCTGGATCGGGACTCTGGAATAATATTTTGGACAGGTCTTGGAATTCTGGAACTTTATTTGGGAACAGAAACAGAATTTTGGAACTGAACCAATTTAGATTTTTGTATTTTTGTTCCAGAACTTAGGTTCAAAAATCAGTTGACGTGTGAGATCCAGTTTCAGAATTCAAGCACTCAGTTCCAGAATCCAGGTGCAGAATTCAGTTTCAGTTTTTGAGTTTCCGAACCAAATTCGCAAATCGAATTCATCGAGATCAAAAACTGAATTCAGAACTTGCCAATTGAGTGTGGTTTTGGCATCGTGACCCGATGCTAAATCCGGCCAAAACAGTGGAGGTGTACTATGCTTCTTATATAAAGGCAGCAATCTCTTCTGGAGACACTCAGATCGATAGATTTCTGCATTTATAGTTCCGGTAGTGTAAAAAATGGTTGACTTCAAACCACAGGAATATATTGCTTGCCATACCAGTACCTTTCGACCGAATTTCTCCACTTGAATCGACCTGTCCGCATCACTCACATCCTCCCCAACGACGACAGTAAAGTATTGTGGACCTGGAAGGGTTTTTAGTCCTACTTTACATAAGTCTCATCGTCCATCAAAACGCATGCATCCGGACACTGCAAAGGACGCGAATATAATTTCTGGGCCCTTGTTACTGCTCGCTTCTTCTGTTCTAAACTTTCTTTCGAGATTTTCTGCTTCCTGTAGGTCTTCAGGTGATTTCGCCTCTTGATACGCTGGATCATTCCGACACTCGTTCCTTCTTTTTTGGCCAAATCGCGTATTGACATTGATTTGTTATTCATGATTCGAGATACCAGTCCAGTTTCTGGTCCAGTTTCGGGTTGGAAGAACCGGATTTTCTGCCTCTTCCTGGTAGCTCATCCAAAGAATAGTGTTCTCCAAACTTATTAATGATGGTTTTAACACTGGTATGATGAATTTCAAACCGCTTCGCCAATTTTCGCATAGTAATACCCTTCTCACTTAGCCATGTGTCCAGAACCTTAATTTTCATTTCGCGTATTGACATTTTGAAAACGCGGAATTTCAACCGCACAAACAAGTAAATATACGAAAGCTAACAGCCAAACACACAGCATGCTGTGATCTGAACATAAACAAACATCACAAATACCTGCGTACAACACGAATGTATGTGGATAGCTAATTTTCGATACACTCCTTACTGATAAAAACTATCAATTGGAAAAGATTTGAGGTCGATTTAGAATTTTTTTTAAGGTTTTTCCCCATTTTAAGTGATACAATTTTTAACACACTTTACCCTATATTTCCGGATCCGGAAGTTGGATCCGCATGAAATTCAGGAATTATACATGGGACCCCAGGACCTTTCATTTGAACCTAAGTTTGTGAAAATCGAGCAACGTGAAACACGAATTTTTATACTGTTACATACAATTGTTTCTAATGTCGTTTTTCATTGATTCCACTCGCTCGGTGCCAGTGTTTTGCCCTGACAGTTGATCAATGAAACGGTTTTGTAAAGTTTGGTTTGCACGCTTGCTGCTCTGAAAAGAAAACGGGTGCAAAATAGTTGCCCGCGAATTGCCCCGAAAAGCACGAAAAGTGCACTAATCGAGCAAAACACTCCACGAGTGTTCTCAATGAAAAACGACATAAGTACCAAAAAGATCGTGTCCTTTTTCATGACAATTTGCCTCGGACCGATTTTAGCATTTTCGAGTTGAAAGCAATTCCATAATTATATTGATTTAAACTACTTACAGCAATAAAATGCTGAAAGAACATTAGGTTTTTTACCGTCACTGCTAACCTCAATCGGATGAACACATTTTGACAGTTCAGCGGTACTGTTGGTAAACAGACTTTTTTTTGTTTGTCTGTTGACAAAATATATGAGACCTTTTACGGTGTATATCACCTAAATAGAGTATTAAAACATTTGTTCACGATTGGATACGGTTTGATTTTAAGATTTATTAAATAAAAGTGATTATTTGCAAAGTGTATAGACGATTGTTTAAGATGTGTATCACGATTTTTGTTTAAGCTTGTTAGTAAACAGTACCGCTGAACTGTCAAGGATGAATCTTTGTTCATTTGTGACGTCACGATAAAAAATCTAATAACACCCATATACCAAACGACCAGCGATGTCAGATCTACGGAAATCTCCGTAGATCTACGGATTCGAACATTTTCTACGGATCTACGGATCCGTAGACAAAATCTACGGAAATTGGATTTTTTCTACGGAAATCTACGGAAATTTTAATTCATCAACGGAGAACTACGGAAACTTGTTTTGTCTGACGAGCAAAAAAAAAGATGAGAGAGCTTCCGAGCTAAATTCCAATCTACGGAAATGACACTACTACTATCTGGCATCGCTGCATACGACTCAGTTCATCGAGATCAGCAAATGCGTGCGTGACAAATAATTTCACTCAATTTTCTCGGAGATGGCTAAACCGTTTTCTACAAACTCAGATTCATATGAAAAGTAGTATACTCCCAAACAAGGTTCCTGAATTATGTTTGGTTCCGACTTCTGGTTCCGGAACTACAGGATGATATGTGAAACGAAAATAAAACTGTGTAACTCATTTTTCTAGTAGATGGCTGAACCGATCTAAGATTCAAATGAAATCTAAGAATCATCTAAGTTTCACATGAAAAGTTTTAAGATTCTATGAAACATCTTGTTTTTCAGTCAGATCCAACTTCCGGTTTAGGAGATACAGGGTGATTAGTATAAAAATGTCCATTTCACATAAATTAATCAGGTTTATCGGGTTTGCAGATTTGGATAGTCGATCACCAAATGAATCTATTTCAGTTTAAACGGTATTAGTTTTTGGAGTCGGAATGTACCTCCAAATTTTAATTCGCACTACAATTTCTCAAAGATGTCTACACACTCCTCAGGTGTATTTCACTGATTTCGGCTACGCCGATTTTAGAATTCCGGTTCCAGTATCGAATCGTTTCTCAAAGCTCATTCATTTTCTTAAAAAGCCAAATCAAATTACAAAAACAAAAATTCAAGTTAAAGGACAAAATTGGTGAATTTTATCCGATTCTGGAATTACAGATGATGAGTTTTTGAAATTCATACCGATATAGAAGATGTAAATTATTTGGCGCATTAATTTATGGCCATTCGAATCATTTTGGGTTATGCTAGTTCCTGAATACCGGCTCTGGAAGTTCCATAAATAATGACGAAAAACTCTAAAGTGGAACTTACTTCGACATCTCATGGAATGTTCAATCGATTATCACACGTTAAGATTGAAATTCGATTCGATTTGCAGTATCGACATTTCAGTGTAATGAGTGATTAAAATCTCAATTTGCCGTTTAAAACGACGATAATTAAAATAATGTCATGAGAACTAAAATACCTAAGAATATCCATGCAAAAACACATGCGGATTGATAAAAAAAAGGTATCATCTCACTGCTAGGTGGATTATTCACATTTTTTTCTGATGATTTCAACGATAAAATCGATAGGAAATCATCATCAACGTTCGGTTACAAGGTCAACCTTGTAAACAACCTCTTTCTCCGTTTACAAACCTTTAAGCCCTACATTACCATTTGGGTTTCAAGAAACGAAATTGTTGAATACAGATATAGTGTAATAAAGAACAATGAATGGAAAAATACTGTACTTGTGCTTCTATTAATACGTTACTTTACTAAATTATCTTTGGTTCCCATTACTTCAGTACTAGCTAACCCAACAATTTGTAAATCTGGCGAACGCCGGAAGCTCAGGATCCGTATCAAATAAGGCCGCACGGAATGAAATGTAGTGCCAAAGTTTCGCCCGGAAATCCACTCCACTGCATATTATTCTATGTATTACAGAGGCACTTTAAGCCTAGTACTCACATGGGGCATATCAGTAAACGGTGTTACTTCTTCCCAGAAAAAAAACTAACGATAAATGATGAAACATCCTCCCTTCGAGCACGTACATGCAAGTGATGAGTCAATTCGCTGTCGTATGCATATTTTTGTTTGCAGTTCATTCTAATATATCACCCATTCCTTATCGCACCCGGATTGCATATAAACAAAGTGAAACTTTGTTTCCCCTTGGCGAAAGTCTGCTAAAGGAGTCTCGACGTTTGATGTTGTTATTCAAACCAACCGGTCGCAAATTTCCAAAACAAACTTGGGGGGTTCTCTGCGATCGATAACTATGTTACGTGGTGTTAGTTTTCGTTTATTAAGTCCTTTTCTTAATACACACACGCATGCTCGTGAAATCAGTCTGGATCGCAATCAGCAATTAAACATTTGATCACAGCACTCGTTGCAGCATGTCGATATGAAGTGAGCAGATAGAAAAGCGTGCAGATTATCGGTTAAGCCACTTATTCGGTTATATTTTCAATACCGGAAGTGCACACCAAGGCCGTTTTATACTTGATTCGAGGATTTCGAACAAGCCCAAAATTGTCTAAATCGAACGAGCCACACATTTTGTAAATTACTTCATTTATAAGATTATTTCACTGAAAATAGAAAACCATATGGACGTTATTTTCCGTCACTGCCAACGAAAAACAGATCGAGAGAGAGAATACAGTGCTGTTCGAAATAATTGCAGCACTTAGGTGCATTTCATCGTCTTCCCGTTTACGTTCATTGATTCAAAATGAAGAAAATGTTCGGATGTTTTGAATATGTTGATTACTATCTGTTGAACTTAAGTGTCATTGTCAATGAAAGCTGTTCTAGAAAATAGCAGCTCTATCACAAAAGTTTTTTAGGTCAGCAAACTTATGAAGATTGGTGTATTATTCTAATGCTCGGTATCAACTAGAAAAATATTTACATCTTGTAATGATCCAGAAAGATGAGTAGTTCAAAAGCGCTACACATTTGTGAACATATTGTCATAAAATACAAGAAAATGTTGAATTCTTCTACTAAAAAGGTGTACAACGTTGATTCTGAGCAGTGTATGGCCATGTTTAAACGTAATAAACCAGAATTTTTGCCGAGATATGTGACAATGGATGAAACATGGATTCATCACTTCACTCCGGAATGAAAACGATCGTCATCTGAGTGGACAGCAACTGGTGAACCTCGTCCAAATAATCGACTGGAAAGGATATGGCCTCGGTATTTTGAGATGTGTGTTTTTATGTTGAGAAAGGAAATACCAAACGTTCCAATAATACTAAATAATATTATATAGTATTATTGGAACGTTTGATTGCTGAAATTGCAAAGAAACGACGCATATGGCAAACGAAAAAAATTGTTTCATCGAGACAACGCACCGTGTCACAAGTCAATCAAAACAATGGCAAAACTACAGGAACTGAACTTCGAATTGCTCCCACATCCACCGTATTCGCCAGATTTGGCTCCCAGTGACTACTGGCTGTTCGCAGACCAGAAAAAAATGCTCGCCGGTAAGAAATTTCTCACGAATAAAGAGGATATCACTTAAACATAGACCTAATTAGAGGCAAAAGATAAATCGTTCTTCAAAAGTGGTATTGGTATTGGTATATGATTGCGTTGCTCTTGATTGAGATTACGTTGATGAATAAAGTTAACTTTGAACCAAAAAAATCGTGTTCTGTTTGTTAGGCCCGGGAGTTTTCAGCCCATGTGTTTAAGGTACCGTTTGATGCGGTCTATGAGCTGGTGGAATCATCGGTCCTTATTTCTTCAAAAATGAGGAAGGATGACGCGTTACCGTAAATGGAAATCGATACAGAACCATGATCAAGGAATTTTTGTTGTCAAATATTAAAGATATGGATGTGAACGAAATGTGGTTCCAACAAGATGGTGCCACTTGTCGTACTGCAGCCGAAACTATCGACTTATTGATAAAACATTTCAACGATTACATTATTTGGATAAATGGACCGGTGAATTGGCATCCGCGTTCGTGTGATTTAACGGCACTCGATTATTTTTTGTAGGGATACGTGAAGTCATTGGTTTATATGTATAAACCATTAACGATTGATGCTCTGAAATTCAATATTCAATGTGACATAGCTGAAATTCGTCATCAAATACGCTTGACAATTGATCGAAAATTGGACCTTCAGAATGACTTTAGTGAAAAATTGTCGTGGCGGCCGTATGCCCGAAATCATACTTAAATGTAAAATGCCATGAAATTATCTACCAAATAAAAAAAATGACCCTTTTATAATTTGGCATGTGTTTTATTTAAGTTTAAATACTCAGCGTAGAAAAACTTCGCATAGCGCTTTGGGAGTATTTTAATGGTTCTAAAAAGAGCCGATTTGCAGAATTCAACCGATGTTTACAACTGTTGAGCACTTTTTGCCATTTATTCACATCCTGGAACAGGACTGAATTCTGGAGCTGCATTCAAACCTCAGAATTCAGTTGCAAAATGCAGGTTTGGAATCCTGAACAAGAATTCAGCTCATGAAATTAGCTCTAGAATTTTAGAACTGAACTCATTTTCAGAATCAAGGTTGTGAATTTTTTTTCTAAAACTGAATTCAGAACTCGAATTCCGAACCTGAATTGAAGAACTGGATTCGAGTCCAAAATCTATTCAAGAGTTCATACAATCTAGTCCACGAATCTGAAATAAGAATTCAGTTCCAAAGTCTTAGTTTTTACCTTTTTTTCTGGAACTAGATTCTGAACATCAAATAAAGTTCATAATTCAGTCGGACCGAATCTAGGTTCTCAACTGAATTCAGTTGAGAACAACTTGAGATATTCACGATTAAGATCTATTCATTCTACCAAAGAGCGATTTTTAAAAAGATGCCCTATAGTGAAGTAAGGCGTATTCACATCAAATAAATGAAAAATGTACAGAATCCGGGCTCTGCAACATCGGAAAGAACTATTTGTTTATTGGTTTGCTAAATTTAAACGTGATGGAACAGACATCGATGATGGTGAATGTTCTAATCGTACTGCAGAAAACATAAAAAAATTCTACGAATTGGTTAGATCTAATTGTAAATTGAACTTGCATGAGATAACCGAGGCCATAAAGATATCGTGTTGATAATTCAGAGCAGTGTTTGGCCGTGTTTACAAGTTTTGAATCATGTCTTTTGCGTCGATATGTTACAATGGATGAAATATGGATCCATAAAATTACTGCGGAATCGAAACGATCATCATCATCACTGCAGTAGCCTGCAGTCGGTGAATCGAAGCATCCAATGGCATAACACAAGTCGAAGGCAACGATGAACGAATAAAACTTCGAATTACTTTCACATCCACCGTATAGTTCAGATTTGGCCCCCAGTGAATACAGACTATTCGCAGATCTAAAAATGCTCGCCGTTAAGAAATTCATCACAAATCTTTCTACAAGCACGGTATCGAGAAATTGAAGAAGCGTTGGAATAATTGTGTTGCATTTATTAATATAATCGATTTTGGGCAAAAACCTCGGCAAAAACAAGTATTTTTCTTGTTTAGTTACACGTCTTATTGAGTGATGTATTATGAAACAAGTAGGCTAGATTTTTCTAATGTCGTTTTCGTTTTTAAATTGCACTACACTGGTGTAGCGAAAACTGCACTGAAACCGTTCGTTTTTACCAATTGCACTACACCAGTGCTACACTTTTTCTGCACCGATACCACTGGTTTAGCACTCATCAAAAGTTTGGTGTAGCTCTGTGCAATGGAATCGTTTATTGTAGTCAATGGTTACTGTTTATGTTATCGTCATTTGTGTTCGTTTATTGATGTCTCATGGCGTTTTCGTTTTTAATTTGCACTACACCGGTGCAGTGCTACACTGAGGCATGAATAAACGAACAAAAATGACGAAAACATAAACAGTAACCATTGACTACAATAAACGATTCCATTGCACAGAGCTACACCAAACTTTTGATGAGTGCTACACCAGTGGTATCGTTGCAGAAAAAGTGTAGCACTGGTGTAGTGCAATTGGTAAAAACGAACGGTTTCAGTGCAGCTTTCGCTACACCAGTGTAGTGCAATTTAAAAACGAAAACGACATCAGTGTAGCACTGCACCGGTGTATTGCAAATTAAAAACGAAAACGCCATGAGTGAATTTGTTTATTACACTCTGGAATTGTTTATTACACTCAGACGAAATTGAATGTTTTCATGTTTTAATATTTCTCCCATCGGGAAAATGATGAGTATCCACGGCAAGTCTAACTTCAGAATTTCTTCGAAGTTTTTTATCGTTTACATTTGATTTTAAGAATAGTAATGGTTGCGAGACAATTAGTATGAACTTTGTAACTGGTCAAACCCATTCCGTTTTTGGTCCTTCATACAATAAAATGGTCAAATTGTAATGCAAGAATTGCCCAGCACCATGCTACAACAATTGGAATTGAGCACCGGGTATTTTTTTACTTCTACACGAGATTCAAATTGAACTTCAAGATACAGCCGAATTGAAAACGAAAACGTACAAAACCGTGTGGGTTACTTACTGGTATTCAAATAGGTAACGTTGAGCTGCAGTGCCATTTGCGTCAATATACAGGTCCTGTTGGTGGTGGCGTTGGTGTAAACCCAGGTACCTACTTCGGACTCTGGCATAGGTCCGGGAGCGGGTGCGGGTGTTGTTGAAGGAGCAGCGGTAGTTGTTGTTGGTGGTGCTGCAGTAGTTGTAGGTGCCGGTGTTGTGGTCGGTTTGGCTGTACTCGTAGTCGTTGGTGCCGGGGTTGTAGTAGTTGTTGTTGTAGATGTACTAGTAGTCGTAGTCGTCGTTGATGCTGAGGTTGTATTCCGGTGCTTTTCAGTGGTGGTGGATTCATGAGGGCCCGAACCGGCCGTATCAGGAATTTGGGCTGAGGAATGAAATGAAATTGAAAAAAAAGAATGGTCAATTAAAGCCTATCACAGCACTTATTAGAAATATCGGTTGAACTCAAAGCGAGGGGACTCATTCGCTGATAAGACTAGTCTCAGCTCAGTTCACCCAGCTTGTTTGTCACATATTTTTAGTTCCAGCTTCAGCAGCATGAATCGCTTTCTAAACTTTGGAAGATGTTTATCTTTACTCGTCATATCACGGAGTGAATAAACTTCACACTTGCTCTATCTTCTCTCATCAAGCAGGAGCAAAGTAGGATACAAAGATAACAACGTCAGCAAGTTTAAGCTCACAGCAATGAAGGGTCATAAACACAGCGAAACATAAATATTGCGCCCGTTCGCACGAGAAAGCCAATGCTGGAGAACGTGAGAACAAGACTACCGTTTATAGTATATTATCTCTTAGTTTCAATAAACCGGGGTTTATTTTTTTTTTCGACGTATAAATTGCAATCAATAGAAACAATAGTTTCCAATTTCACTACGCACATCAGTTCATATCTCCTGTAGAGAGTGCGTAGAGAACAATTAACAAAATTATAAAACTGTTTGAATAATAAATCGAAGCATTCTACACAATTTTTTCCATATAACTATTTCTTTTCGGTTGAGAACTCAAAAATATTCGATACGTATTTTTTTATTTCAATATGATATGTGAAATTTTCGAGAAATGATTATACTGAACAATCTAATAAAAATACAAAAATTCGTCCAAGACATGAAATGTGCATCTTTTCCTTAGCTTTCGTATAAGCGATTACACAAAAGACAACTTTATTGTTTGTTGAATGGAAAGTTAAAAATTTATTACCAAATATAAAAAAAATCAAACTGGGGCCTAATGTTTGTTGTTGAAAAAAAGCCTTAGGATTTGACTCAATCCTGGCAAAGTTTTAGAATGGAAGATTCTTTCGGAGCAGTGAATTTTTCAACCACGACCCGCTGAGCGTCTAAGATATTGACTTCAAGAGTAAGATGGAATTAGGATGCATTGGCTTCGAGTTTTCGCGTCGCTATAACAGCAGTATTGGGCATTTTTCGAACTACTTTTTCCTACGATATTGCTTCTTAGAGCCGAAGCAAATATATCGTACTTGATTTTATCACAATTCATTGATTGGAAGTCGAGTAATTGGTTATTGGTACTATTAAATTTTTTACTGTATGTTTGTATATTTTCAATCACAACTTGAAATTTTCAAATATTCTGGCAGCACTTTCAATGTCAAAAGCAAATATACGAATAAATACATTCTCATAATATGACGAACAATGATTCACGAGTTGCGTTCTTCAAGTTTCGATTTTTTTCCATATTTCAATAACAGCTGAGGCTATGTAATTTTAATCTCAACAATCATGCATCACCATGTTTCACTGTTCATGCGAGTAAATCAAATTTTTTGTTACTGAGAATACAATTTGTTTCATTTTTTTTTTGCTAAACTGAAACCGGTCTACAAGGATTTTCGCGTTGTAATCAATTTTCATAAGCTCTCAAAACTTCATGTCAACTACGTACATCATAAAATCTGTAAAGCGTAAATATTGAGTTATCAAAGCTCTTTGTTCTCTTCTGACTGATAGGTATTATTCATACGGGTGGAAGCCATATTAGAAAATTAGTATAACCTTTACAGTTTGTCAAGGGTCTCGAACGTAAAGCTGTTCGAGGTCAGTAAATTACTGAAAACAATCTAGTCTCAAGAATTTTAAATCGAAGCATCAGACAATCATTGAGTCAAAATACAATATTACACAACAAGAACAACCAAATCATGGTACTTACCACTGCATAAAATTAGTCCTGCCATCAGCAGTAGCGTACATTTTGCGAACGCCTTCATTTTGATTAGTGGTGATTACAGTAACTTATGTACACTTCACTGCGATAAGACCGATCTCCTGGAAGATTGGAAGCAGCTAATAAACGCCTCCTTGTACTGGCTTTAAATATATGCAGTACAAAGCACCAATAAAATACGCAGCTATCAGATCAGTTTCCACACCGTCTTCTCACTGAGTACTGAATTATGATGTGAGAACTAACTGATGTGCTGTTTATACTAGAACAAGAAGGATTTATTCACCTTCTCTCTTCTTCCTTCCATGAAACCGCAAGCGACGTTGGTGAGAAGTGGAATAACAAATGAAACAAGTCCACACTCACCAGGTTGCAATCTCACGAACAATCAACCGAACGCAGCCAAAAAACGATATCAGCTGATGACAGCGCATAAATTGTTGACAGCTTTAGAATGAACTTTAATACAGTGTGACCAGTTCTCTTCTGTTAATTTTTCTTTCATGTCGTCTATTCTACTCCGGCTTTAACCTTTTCGGTCGTTCACCGCTCTGTCAATTCAAATTGTTGCCGTTTCTAACTTACCGCATGTTAAAATATCATTTGACCAATGTAATAAGCTATTCCATAAAATCCAAACCATATTCTTGGACGTTTTTCAATATCTAGTGTCGTTAATTTGTGGTATTCGTCTACACGAGTTTATTGTTAGAAGCTCCCATTTTTGTCGTTAATACGATTTGCTTTACTGTGGGGTGTCTTTTCAAAATTTACCCTGTACAAGAATGGGTGGAACTTAATTGCGAATATCTCTTGTTGTGTTTAAAGCAGCAACATAATTTTTTCTCCATATCATAGAAAATATGGTCAGCAATTAATGATAAAATATTCAATAGTATGAGATAACCATACACACTTAATTTCCTTTACCGAACTCAGTAATATTTTACCGACTTTTACTCAGCTGAACGTACCGCAATCAGTTCAGTAATTTATTTATTGACGAACGTTCCGTAAAACTGAAGTTTGTTCGAGCTGTCAGTTTTCACTATACTGATCAGTAATTTGTGATGAGGATTCGGTAATATTATACTGTTTATTCTGCACGGAAAGATAACCGAACGTATTCTCAAAAACAACCAATTAGCTCAGTTATTCGTACAGTTCAGTACAGTATAAAATCAATATTGGATATTTACTTTAATGTTTGGAATTTCGGATAACACACACCAAAACAATTGAAATTCAAATGCATTTTGTTATTTATTTTATATATGAATATTTTTCTATAAAATAAAATCCAAACTTCGTCGAAAACATTCCCAGTTGTTGTAAGCGTTCCGATTCCAAACAGTTTATCTGCAATGTGGCTTTTATAGTTAAACACTTTAGTTTTTATAGTTATTGTTAAGATGACATGTTGTAGAAAGAATTATATTACTTACTGAACAGTACGAATAACGAAGCATAAAGACATTGAACTTTGTTCAAAATTAACTCCAATTTACTCATTTTGCTAAAATTCAACTACAAAATACAAATACAAAATGGCGTACTAGATGTTTACGTATAACAGTTAGATTCAGCAATTTTTACCGAACGATTCGTTAAAAGTTGATAAACTGCTGATCGTTCCGTATTATTTCTGTCAAATTTAACGAATTATTTCAAAGTGCAAACTGCTCGGTACATAATTACCAAGTTTTCGGTACATGTATTTCAGACAACCGAATTTCGGGAAAAATTATGCGGAATACGTCAATAATTATGAGAATAGCGGAAAATTCGGTTATTTAGATCAAAGTGATGATTTTTTCCGCAAAAACATTACCGAACTGAAAATCCGAAAATAAGTGTGTACATAATTCGAAATTGGAGTTTTATAAAATGTTTGGTATGAACAGGCGTTAAGGTGAAATTCAGTGCCAAAATAAGGCCATTCAAACCATTTTCATCAAGCGAAAACGACATTAGATTCAAATGATAGGTCTTGTGATTCCATCGTCTGCTGGTAATGAAATTCTGATCCGACATACAGTTCTGGAATAACTGGGTGCTTGGTACCAAAATTGAAAATAGTGTGTTATCAATATTCTTTGAAAAGGTAGAACCGATTCTAAATAATGATCTTATAGATCCATTTGTTTCAATTGAATTTTGTCCGAATTCAGCTTCCAGTTTTGGGCTTACAGAGTTTTTAACATATCATTGGAAAGTATCAGAAATAGCAGTTTAAGCCTTCAAAACGGAACTCACATCGATTGCTCAAAGAACAGGATTTTCACAAATAAAAGATGAGATTCAAAAGAAAGGTTTAAGTTTTTCTTTTATTTCTATTCAATTTTTCCTGATTCCGGCTTCCAATTCCGGAGATACAGGATTATAAGTGCTTACAATTTGAAACCAGTTTTATGTATTATGTATTATTGTTGTGATTAGACATTGACATATTTGACTATAAGTGTGTAGTTACTTGCTGATATTAAAATCAAATAGATGCTGAACATTATGGAAACATTGTCAGAAAGCATCCAAAATCGCTTTTTCGGCGTTTTCCATCGATTTGGCCAATGTATTGGTCGATATGGCGGCGATTTCACGTCGGATGTTGCCTTTGAGTTGAACTATGGTTCTTGGGTTATCAGCGTATACCATCGATTTCAAATAGCCCAACAAAAAAACCTGTTGGGGTCAGATCGGGTGATCTCGATTGTATTTTGTTTCAATTATAAAGGTTTTAACCTTAAAACTATTATTTTTTTTTGCAAATTTTTTGGTCTTGCTAATTGATGGCCATACAAACTTACGTAGACTGCGCCGGTTTGCGGATTCGGGTTCAGAAGCAGAAATAGAAAACTCCAAGAAGAAACTCTCATCGATTTGTCAGAGATAGTTAAACCAGTTTTCAATAACTAAAATTCAAATGAAAGGGCTTGTCTGCGATTCGGAAATAAAAACAAAAGCTTTTCAGTGAATTGTTAGGCCAATGCATTTATTCCAGTGTTTTCCAACTTTTTGATCCTGCCGGAAATGTAATTTTTCTGAAATATTTGCTAAATACACATAATGCAAAACACATAATTACGCGAGGGAGTCGAATTAGGCGAATAAAGTGGACGGGGAAGAAATTTCCACCTTAAATCGTTGATTTTAGTCTTTGTTGCAATTCTCTTGTGTACATTTATTTGACAACACGATTTTTCTACTCGCTACATGGGAGGCCGTTTCGCGGTGATATCGGCCTTCAATTGTCCCAATAATGCGCACTTGTTCGTGTTAATGCAAGAAAACTTTTCCGTGGTAGTGCAAGAAACGCACTTTATCGTGGTAGTACAAGAGTAATCGAGTAGGCGGCAATAGTGTTTCCAGATTTGCTATACGTTGGACACACTACTGCCACCTACTCGATTATTCGCCGCGATCATCCGGAACGATAACAAAATCATCCTGCCTGTTACAGAAATATTCAAACTACAACAATTTAAACACTTATCGCACGGTTTCCTCAAGTGTTAAAGGTAACTTTTTTTCCATTTCGCATAAATTACACGAGAATTCGATCGGAATAAAACAAAAATAAATTCGTCATTTTAACCAACAGCTAGGACAGGACCTGACAATTGTTAATCCACTTTTAGGACCAATTTCGGACCAGCTCGTGATTGGTTGAAATTGACATTAGTAAGTACAAGTTGTTGAAATCAATATTAGTGCAGGGTAGTAGAAAAAGTGTTGTCAGTATCGTCGGTAACAATGTAGCTTGATATTGAATATTTTATTTTTCGGGTCATATTTTCAAAATTATTAATTTAAATAGGATTTAAGTTCAATTTGTTCTTAAGTCCTGTCAATGCGGAAAGTATACGAGTACATTTAACAATCACTGGATGATACAAAGACAAAGCCTGAAATCACGAAGTGTGATATGGACGAGAATATTGATTATGTTGGTTGAGAATAGCACCGAATCTTTGGATACTTATGTATGTTATTATTTTTCTCAAATAGAATATGTTGAATACTTTAGTTAATAAAGCTGCAAGAATTAATTACCCAAAATTGAGTGTTTTAGAAAAATTTTATTAAGCTGTTTCAACTAAACGTTTTCTTCAAAACAAACATCTGATTAAAATGAATCCGTGCCGATTGTGGTGACATCTGCAAGTGTTCGCCACGCTGAATGAGCAAACCCTCTCAGCAGACCGTTCAATTTTGTTGATTTTTGAGCGCTTGTTGAACGACATATTGCACGAAATATTCGTTCAATTTGCTGGAACGGTTTGTTGTTGTTTTTTCTCTTGCAAAAATAGTGTGAAAATTAAGTGTTACCTTTACATAGAAAGAAAATTTGTTGTTATTCTACGTGAAGTAGAAGTATTGTGCAGGTATGTATTGTTAGTTTAAACAAATAAGTGGAGAAAACTTCAGAAATCATTCGGTTCAACGGTCTGTTTTAAAATCGGCAAACGAAGGACCCGTGTTGGCCTCCCGTTGAACGATTGATTGGACTTTCATTGGACCAATGATCCAACGTATTGGACCAATGAAGGACCACCGTTGAACGTTTTTTTCTAAGTGGGAATTTTACACACAGTTCATATGTGAGCCTGTATATCTTTTGCTCTCTCTACTGATTTCTGGTTGTAGGAACACTAACTCAAAGACTGAATTGATTTCGCAGCAACTATCAATCAAACTAAGAAATCGTATCTATAGATTTTTCGATTTTTATTTCAATAATTTTTCATTAAAAAGATATAATAACTTTACATTGTTGCTTGTTTTTGTTTATTTTTTAGTATGTTTTTCTTCATATTTTCCATATTTTACGTTTAGCTGTAATCGTGTGTATGTGGTGGGTGTTTTTTTTTTAATAGCTTGTTGTTGTAGGTGAATGAAACTATGTTATGCGTTAAGAACCCCTTTAAATGCTTTTATTTTTTTGCATATTGTGGTTTGCCTGTTAAGCGACGCTACCCTGCGACCTGCTAAGTAAAACTCTATCTGATTCCTTTGCCTTAACTGGATTTTTTTTAAGTAGTGTAGCTGTTGCATGTTCTATACGGGAGCATAATAATCTGCTTTATCTCTACTGTAGTTTAAATGTAACAATCAGTTTCACTGTTTAATGTTTTTTCGAGCTGTCATTACTATATGTATACTTTCCAGTTTGTAACACATTTTCAGCTATTTAAACACGTTTTATTTCAGCGGTAAATGTAGAAATAACATAAAATAGTTCTATTAATTTAGCCACAATTAATTTTATATACCACTTGTAATAAATGTTATTTTCGGTAGCATCCTCAATATAATCCAAACAACTCATTATTTCACTAAAATAAAGTTCTCCTTCTCAATAGATTACTTCGTTTATTTTAAAAATATTTACTAAGTTCATATAAAACTATTCAGCCTAAGCTCAAAAAGTAAGGATACCACGGTGTGGTATTCTATTGTTTTCTCTCATTTTTGCTGTGTGTTTTTACTATCGTTTAGTTATTCGTTCATTACAGTTATTCTATGTGTTACATAAACAGATTCATCAACTTTATTAAATTGTTTCTTTGCAGTATTCGATATATGAACACGTTACCCAAGCAAAAACTGATATCTGGTAAAATATAAACATATGAAGGAACAGTTTAATTTATATTTGTCGATCACGAATAATTAAGTCGTTACTAATAAATAAATAGTGAAAATAGGAGAACAACAATGAGTGACTGAATTTTTATCTGACTTAAAGTGGAAACAGTTAACTATACACCAATTGCCATGAAGTATGCCTTAACGTCATCTTAATTCTTGGTAGAAAACGAGACGGAAGCGAACGTTGCAAATGAACAGAATCAGGTCAACACATTCAGAATGCCAGGGTGCACTATTAATAACATTCAATTATAGCTTTGTTTTTGTTTTGTTTGATGTTTTTTCTTGTGTTTCTTATTCCGCCCACTTTCTGTTTTCGCTAGGTGTTATTAATACGAGGCTCAACTTGTAATGTATTTGTTTTGTCAATTTTTCCTATCAATTTTCTCCAATATGCTTTTAATAATACCTTTAACAACTGTTTTTTATTTGCAAACTAAATAGTTTTGCCTCTGAGATTCGTTCACATGCTCGAGTCAGCTTCTCTGGACACCATATAATGACGACCACTTGGAGGCGTGCAGGAGACAACACGTTGTGCTCCATGCTGTGACCGGGTTTGAATCCTTTCCAGAATGACGGACCACTTGAAACCAAGCGGGTCTACCACCTGAAAACGAACAACCCCCGGTCGTGTGACACTCATTTGCTCAAATCTAAGATTTTTTTTTATTAAAGACGAAGTACCTAATTACACGATCAAGTTTATTTGTTTACTTTTTTATGCATCCGATTTTGCATCCTAAATTTAAATTACATCAAATTATATTTTTTTTATTTGTTTTATTTCCACTCTTAATTCTGCTCATTTGTTAAGTCAATTTTACTTTTTACAGTAAGGTCATGAACATGTCTTTACTTGGGCATTTTTTTATGTTTATTTTTTGTTGGGCAGTGAGTGTAAGAATAGAAAGAGGCCCTTAAACGTGTTTCTGATTCAGATGATTTTTTGACTGCTTGTTTGCACTAGTTATTAATTATCTCTCTCTCTCTAGTTAGCAACTATTCACCTGCTAGATCAATTGTTACTCCTATAAGATTCGTGTATTAGCCGTTGCTTTGTTGATATTTCGCGAAGATACATTTGTGATTTTTACTTCTTCATATTATAATGTATTGACATTTTGCAATATGAAACTGAGAAACAAACTATTCATTTTATATGTATATCCGATTTCGCCCGCATCACAAATATATCGATATTCTTTTACGGCTAGCATGTTGTTGACTTTTATTTTGCTAAATCACTATAAAAGCTTGACATCATTTTGTGGGAATTATACAAAAACAAAACTATATTTTCTCATCCTACTTTCGAGCTTGCCGATCTTTACACCGATTTGTTTTTTTTGGTTTTGTTTAAATTCTCACGTTTGTACACAGTTCTGGATTCGAAAACAAACTGATTCAGCGTTTTCAAACCACCTCTAAAATACTTCCGAAACGAGTACACCTGCCATCGCTAGCCTTATTTATTTAGAAGAATTCGTCAACGTCCGTCTGACCGTCAGTTTGCATGTCAAAGTGTATTTATATTCTTTGCAGTAGTTTCTATTCAGCTTCTCAGTCAATGGTTCCATCATATCATTCCAAACACTGTTTCTCTGAAATATTCTGTCATTGTTTGTCTGAGCTAATCGTTTTGATTAGTAATTCGTTATGGTTTTGGGATATTTTGTTTCGCGATTTTTGTTATGAGTATACACTTAAGAGCTGTACATGTGTCAATTGGTTTTGTGTATTAATTAGTTATTTATTTATTATTTCCGTCCTAAACGAGATGATGTTTCGCGCTTTTTTTCTCTTAGTTCTTGTTTAGTGTCTACGTTGTTTAATTTATGTTTTAATTTAAATTAATTATTGATCGCACCTAAATTTGTTTTCATGCTTTGTAGAGTTCACTTTTCCGATTTTTTACTCCTTCTTTATGACACATTCACATTCTTAAATTACGCTCAATCAATATTCATCAATTAATAATCGTTTAAATGTATCTGCTCCCCATGTTGTTAATTGCAGTCATTGTTCTTTCTGCTGCGGGAGTGTCTCGGTAATTCTTCTGCTGCTTTTGTTGTTCGATTTTCTGTTTGCCCAGGTTTTGTGTTGTTTCGCCTGCACCTTTACTCATCTTCTACGACCTGCTTTGCTCTTGCCAGCTGCTATTAGGGACGATGGCCGCGACTCTTAGTCAACCATCAGCTCGAAGTGGACGGACCCTCTTCGGTCCGCTCGGTCGAAATGGATGTTGCGAGCCCAGGCTTTGCATTCGATGTTGATGAGAACACCAGCTGCAACGGAAGCAATTAGGTTATACACGAACATTACCTAACCTCACAAAATGAACAGGATGAACGTCATTTCAAAGCTACCAGTAGATTGTTTTACTGTCACTGCTAACCTCAATTTATTTGACAACTCAGCAGTACTGTTTACATACTAACAAGGCAACTTGGTTTAGCATAAGACAGACAAAAGGCAAAGTAAGGAGTGTATCAAAAATAAGCTATCCACATACATTTATGTTGTACGCATGTATTTGTGATGGTTTTTTATGCTCAGATCACAGCAAGCTGTGCGTTTGGCTATCAGCTTTCGTTTGTTTACTTGTTTGTGCGGTTGAAATTCTGCGTTATCAAAATGTCGCGTATTGAAAAGGTAGTGAAAATTAAGATTCTGGATAAATGGCTAAGTGATATTACTATGCAAAAATTAGAGAAGCGGCTTTGAATTCATCATTCCAGTGTTAAAACCATCATTAATAAGTTTGGGGAACACTATTCTTTGGATGAGCTAACAGGAAGAGGCAGAAAACCCGGCTCTTCCAACCCGAAACTGGACAAGAAAGTCGTATCTCTAATCATGAAGAACAAATCAATGTCAATACGTGATTTGGCCAAAAAAGCAGGAACGAGTGTCGGAATGATCCAGCGAATCAAGAGGCGAAATCACCTGAAGACCTACAAGAAGCAGAAAATCTCGAAACAAAGTGTAGAACAAAAGAAGCGAGCAGCAACAAGGGCCCGGAAATTGTATTCGCGTCTTTTGCAGTGTCCGGATGCATGCGTTTTAATGGACGATGAGACTTATGTAAACGAGGACTCAAAAACCCTTCCAGGTCCACAATACTTTAATGTCGTCGTTGGGGAGGATGTGAGCTATGCGGACAGGTCGATTCAAGTGAAGAAATTCGGTCGAAAGGTACTGGTATGGCAAGCAATATGTTCCTGTGGTTTGAAGTCAACCAATTTTTACACTACCGGAACTATAAATGCAGAAACCTATCGATCTGAGTGTCTCCAGAAGAGATTGCTGCCTTTATATAAGAAGCATAGTACACCTCCACTGTTTTGACCGGATTTAGCGTCGGCTCACTATGCCAAAACCACTATCAATTGGCTTGCGGAAAAGGGTATAAATTTCGTTGGGAAAAATATCAATCCATCAAATTGCCCTCAGCTTCGACCCGTTACTGGGCAATCGTGAAGAGCGTCTTCAAGAAGACTGGTAAGGCAGCTGGGAACATGCAGGAGTTCAAAAAAATTTGGGCTCAAGCGTCCAAAAAATGCGATGCAACACTTGTCCGGAACTTGATGAAGAGCGTTCGATCAAAAGTTCGAAAATTCGTGAAGGAATAACTTAAATTTCATCCGGTTTTCATTATGCTCAAGTTTAACCTCGTACAATAAAGGATCAATTTTTAGTTTGAATAAAATATCTTTTTTTATCATAATTCGAAAGAAAAATGTGTGGATAGCTTATTTTCAATACAATCCTTACATGGAGACAGCACTGCTGAAATGTCAACAATAAACGCTTGTTCATTTTTGATGTCATGATAAAAAACCTAATTTGGTTTTGCATGAAAACGACATAACCTTACAAAATAAACTGAATGAACATCGTTTGACAGCTATCAGTGGTTTGTTTGCATGTTCATTCCGTTCCATGTTAGTCTTGTGTCATTCCGTTGTGTTTCTTGTCATTCCAGTTTAAACAAACCACCGATAGCTGTCAAAGATGAATTTGGCTTACGTGTCAAATAATAACCTCACAAAATTCGGTGAATGAACATCATTTTAAGCTGACGGTGGCTTGTTTACAGGTTCATTCTAATTTGTATTATTATTGTATTTGAGGTTAGCAGTAACAGTAAAAAACCTAATACGTGTTAATGAAAATGTAAACAAACCACCCGTACATGCCAAACATGAACTTTATTCATTACGAGTTCATTCGAGATGTCATCTTGTGAAACCTAATAGGTTTAAGCGAGTGTCAATGAAATATACAATCAATTCTTACTTTTGGGGCTCTCGAAGTGCACCGCGACAATCGGTGGCAGGTAGCCATCAATGTTCTTGAATGGGAAATAATATCCGGGGAATCCTCGACGCGGAATGTAATTTATTGGGCCGATGTGTTCGTTGTCGGCGGGGTTTTCACCGGCGCATGATACCCAAACAATGTTGGCCTGCAATGAGAGGAAATCAGTCGCTGGAGCACACCCGGGCCAATCGAAGGTTTCTAACTTACGTTTTTGTCACCACGGCCAAGCTCCGATCCGATATGTTCTTTGAGATCGTCAGGCATGCTTTCCGGCAGATGTTCGGTGGTGTTATACATATCAGGGATCCAATTAAAGATCTTGAATTTAAGAACAACGTTAACTGAGCAAATGTTTTTTAACACCCCCGGAGAAAACTTACTTTGTTCAGTTTCAGGAATATGCAAGGGCTCTTCTTCTTGAAGTTGAATCGGTTCGCCTTAGTACAGGGACCCCATTCATTCATTGGAACTTTGCAGACCTTACCGGTTGGCGGTTGGCTATCGAACGAGCAATCAACGCGATTGTCCTCTTCAGTTAGGTATGCTATTGGAAAAATGAAGATATTTGAACCATTCTTCTGCAATGTCATATTGAAAAAAGCACAGATACATACGTTCCAGAAACTCGTCAATCTGTTTGGTCCAAGCTTCAATGTTTCCTTTGTCGGATGATTTATACCAAATCAGTGTACTCTCTACATTATCTTCCTTGGGCATAGGCCGGAAGCCCAGACCTGCAAATAGAAGTTCGAGTTCAGATACTACGCCATCGATTGGAATGATTTATTAACGATACTTTTAATTAGAATCAAATTCATGTGCTTTCGTAATTGTTGCAAAAACTAATAATTCGAGCAAAATGATACTTAAATTCCTGTTTTTTGCAAGGAAGTATAGGAAATTAAAATCAGAGATATACAAAATAAAAATTCTGGCACCGCTTGAATTTGTATTTGTATGCGAGTGACGGCACACTAAAATTTCAATCAGTTTGCTATAATTTCAATCAATTTTCACCAAGGATTGATGGTAAATTTCTTACATTCTATGCAAAATGTAAGCCTTAATTCCCTAATAAAAAAGTTAGCTACACTGCTTCAATGCTTGTTAAAAAAGCAGTTCTCCGGAAAAATAATAGTTGCTAATCAAATGTGTTAGTGGAAGTAAGTTGGAACCGAAATAACTTTTTTCGAGCAGTTTTCAGAAAAACGGAAAAGTTTTAGACTAAGATTTTCGCTTTTCTGGAATTACAATTCTAAGCAGAATGAACTGATTTGTTTGTTTTTTATTGATTAAAATCAGGAAAAAAAGCGTGGGTATTTGATTTTTCGCACACATTGTTGACATTACTCATACGCTTGCAAAGAGTCTTGTTTTTTTAATAATGAAAATAGATTTTGACCCATTGTTATGTCATGTTAAAACTTTTGTCAAGATATCTGAAATTTGTTTTCGACAGACCATGTGTAAAGCAGTTTGCGGTGGGATGGATCAACTATGATCCTAGCCTGTCGATAAGACAACACAAACAAAAAAAACGAAGTTTTCATAGAATAAAATCAATCTCATCTCATCTATTAATGATAGCTTTAATATTTACACTTACTGATATTTACACCTACCTGGATTCGACCCTATTAGTGACTCGGTGAGCTGGTATTTGGGCATTTTCATATCGAGCGTCTGCCAAAACACCGCCAGCATGGCTACGAAAAATCCGATCAGTATCGCATAGAAGACGAAGTAGAATAAGAGAATTTTCGCTGTAAATAAAGGTGAAGAAAGCAAAGATTAATGGGTTTCAATTTGTCAGGAAATTAGAAGAAAAATCATAACCGGTATCTGGAGGCCACTTGTGATGCTGCCTATTTGATGTGGAACTATTCAATTGAATGAAAACAGCTGCATTTTCACAGAAAACATGACAACAAACAATGAATGATATATTGAAGAATCCAACCAACTCTTTTTGCGATCGCTGCGCTGCACGAGTGGCGAGCTTTGAACTAAGCGATGGTGATAATTTTCAGATTTTGCTTAAAGATTCGAAAAAAATGCAGGGTTTTTATTTTTTTTTTCTTATGAATCGAATACTAACATACAAAAACGTGAGAAAATTTGGTAAAAAATCGATCATTAAAGATTCAGTAACATCCCGTGGTATGTTTGATTGATATTTATGGAGAAATCGTAACATGAAATACCAAATTCGAAGAAGTGAGGTTGGGTACTGTTTTCATATCTGGGATATTCTTTGTTTTTTGGGTTGGATTTTGAGATTCATTGATAAATTATGATCAAAAGTTTTATGACTAGTTTATTTACTCATGTTTTATCACCTAAATCAAATCTGTATGTGAACTGAAAATTTCAAATTTCATCCGAGATTGTCAAGAGTATAGGACAATTTGAAATCATATGTTTGATGACAACACGTGAATAATCGTTTTTCTTACCCATATTTGTGAGGTTTTGCCATCTGCATTCTTTCAAACTCAAGTAAATTGAAAAAATCGTCAAAAATTTTTCTTAATGCATGGGATATGTCAAAACAATCACCATAACTCTATCTCGTGGTGACCACGCTGATTGGATTGTTCAATAAACAATTAAGAACAGTATTTTACAATGCAAGAACATAACAAAAGGTAACGAGTCAAGTTAGTTGCTAGCCATAGTAACGAGAAGCATCATCGTTATTCGACAGGAACCGAAACTTTCATGGATAAAATGGAATTTAGCAAAGACCTGGGAATGAAAAGACGCATTAGACGGAAATGCCATCAAAATTGCACATATCGAAGAGATTGAACTAATCCATTCTTTTAAGAACCAGGTAATCGATACCAAAGAACTGATTATGGATTTTTTTCCATTGAAATTTCGACCTTGAAATAATCAATTCAATTTGTTGTTTTGTTATAATTTTCTCCCATTACTTTCATTTTCATTTAGCGCAACGTGATGCTAATATTTAATTGAAATAGATGTAATTCCTGCAACCAGCATTATTATTGAAATTATCACATACAAACTTATTTTCGGATTTTCAGTTCGGTACTGTTTTTGCGGAAAAAATCATCACTTTGAGCTAAAGAACCGAATTGTCCGCTATTCTTATAAAAATTGACGTATTCCGCATAATTTTTTCCCGAAACTCTGTTGTCGAAGAGGTTGCACTTTGAAATAATTCGGTAAATTTGACAGAAATAGTACGGAACGATCAGCAGTTTATCAACTTTCAACGAATCGTTTGGTAAAAATTACCGAGTTCCATTGATATACGGGAATACCTAGCACGCCATTTTGTATTTTAGTTGAATTTTAGCAAAGTGAGTAAATTGGAGCTTTGAGCAAATTCAATGTCTGGATGCATTCAGTAAGTAATATAATTCTTTCTACAACATTTTATCTTAACAATAAATGGATGCAATCACTTGTTTTTTTTTCTGTCGGAAGTCAGTTTTCGGTTATGTAGAAAGGCTTGGACGACATGTCTCTTTACATATCCGCAATCACTATTAATATAAATATAAATTATATTTAAATTTATATTACATCTGTGTTATTTCAGGTTGATGACCCGTTTCCCGAAATAAATCCAGATTTTCGAATGTAATTTATAAAACTGGTGGTGAAGCTATTTGTTGGCGCGATCACTGTAAAAGCCACCTTGCAGATAATCTGTTTGGAATCGGAACGATTACAACAACTGGGGAATGTTTTCGACGAAGTTTGGATTTAATTTTATAGAAAAATGTTTATATAATAAATAAATAACAAAATGCATTTGAATTTCAATTGTTTCGGTGTGTGTTTTCCGAAATTTCAAACATTGAAGTAAATATTCAATATCAATTTCATACTGTTCTGAACTGTACGAATAACTGAACTAATTGGTTGTTTTTGAGAACACGTTCGGTTATCTTCCCGTGCTGACAAAACAATACAATATTACCGAACCCTCATCACAAATTACTGATCAGTATAGTGAAAAATGACAGTTCGAACAAACTTCAGTTTTACGGAACGTTCGTCAATAAATAAATTACTGAACTGATTGCGGTTCGTTCAGCTGAGAAAAAGTCGGTAAAAATATTACTGAGTTCGATAAAAATAATTAAGTGTGTACACGGAGAACCCGCAGATCACAAAATTGCAATATTGCAATTGTTGTTTCACGCCCTGGTTGTTTCAACTAAAATGTTGTTGATTTAACTAACATATCTGTTGATTTTGACATAACCATTCAGGTAACCGAAAATGTTGTATTCAAATGCTGTCACTTGGCGGAGAACGAAGACAGCAAAACGCAGAACAAAAAACCTCTTCATTTCACCAGAAGCGGTTCATATTGAAAATTTTCAATGGTAAATGAACGTCATTTATGTTAGTTACGTTGTGGTCGTTTTATGTAAGTGAAAGTATGCAGAAGAATATATCAGTTAATTGCAAAACAAGTTTTCCATGTTTTAAATAGATATTCCTACAGTATAAATGATTTTATTTCATCTGAGAGTAATGTATTCTAGGACAGTTCATGTCAATGTTATTAAAACCGCTTAACGCTTAATAATTTGCTCCCAAAGTGAAGTGGCACTATTTGTATTTTCTTGAAAGTGTATCTGTAGCATTAGGTTTACCTGGGAGCCATTCTGCAAGTGAAGAAAAATTTTCCAAATTCCCTGTGACCATTTTTCTGGTGAGTTTCCTTTTGAGAATTGTAATCTTTTGGTGCATTTCTATATCCTTTGTGATTTTAGTGATAAAGATATAAGCAGTTAATTAGGTAAAATTTCGTTGTTCAAGCAGTGAACGATTAGCTGCCCCCGAAGAGGCTAACAGTAAAAAATATTCATTGCAATTGGCGTCTTAAGTTAAAATAACTGAATAATTGGTAGAAAGAACTGAGACATTTTTTTGCTTTCATGCATACAAGTAACGTTGCTGGGATTGTGTCTTTGCTCAATTGCACGAGTGACACCTCATTGAAACGTTTCATTGTTCGCTCAGGGTGCTAGGCATTGCTCAACTGAAACGTTTCATTACTTGTTTGTGGGGCGATTCTTTGTTGGGTGTCGTTGCTAAGCTGCCAGCACCATAAATCAAAAATGACAGATTAGTTAAAACAATAGCCGATTAGTTGTACCAAACTTTAATCAATCAAAATCAGGAAAACAACTAATATTTTAGTTGTTTTGCGATCGCTGGCTTTTCCGTGTAGTTCTTTCTTTGCTAACTGGTGGATATTGTGCTAGGTGGGTTAGGTTACTGAGCCAGTTTATTATGCAATTCACAATACAAAAGTCCTCTCGTATAATTACTAACTAAATAACGTATAATTAATAACTAAATTCCCATTCCGCTCTCAACTAAGCAAAGACATTAAACAACTAAACACCGAATTTTTTCCGTTGAAGTGCGTAATTTCTCATAAATGAATGCATTCCTGATTTCGCTATCTGCTAATTAAATCTGAAATTAATTTGGAAATGTATAATGAAGATGAGTATTTTTTCGTTTAGGGCTTTGAAACCAAATGAAAATATCGGAAGTAGTACAACCTGCTGGCATGTGCCTGGCCCATTTCCCTCCAGACGCCTGGAAGGGTCTGAAAAAAAAAATGTTTTGCCGGAATATTGGCAGAATTCCGGCAAGAGTCTGGAAACAATGCAACAATCGTTTCCGGCAGAGAATTTCGCCTAGCGGTTATTACGGGTCTAATTTTGCCGGATTTTAGCCATACAAGACTGCCCACATTATCAGATCCGAATTAATTCCTAATAGGCAAGAAATTTTCAGTCGGAATTCCATGTGGAAATCATAAGGGATTTCGAATGAATTCCAACTCTAGTGCAACAACCGATTCCGAATGAATTTCGTCTCCAACCGACTGGTTCGGAAATTTATCGGAATTGATTGAGAAGATGCGGAATGAACTGTCAAACTTTATATGATTGATAAATTTAAATTTAATCTTCATTTTTTCCGGATATACAGAACTAGTAAATAACTAGTTATCTTAGAATTTCAGCATACACCGGCACTCAGTAGCCGAGTGCAAATTACACTCGGATCGTGTGAAGTTCTTTGCAAGTGGAATATTGCATCATTTGGAAAATTAAGAAGTTATGAATTATGTCACCTGTGAAATTCACATTTTTTTCTGTACAGAATCATCCATTCCTCTAGCTGGTGTGTAATGAAATGGCGTAAATCACCAAACTTTTCACTAACACATTTATAAAAGGAGCGAAAACTCAATGACATTAATAATGTCACTGTTAATCGGATTGATCGAGCACCCAACTCAGGCGAAAACTCTAACACTGAAAAGTTGAACAGTCGAGTAAGAATTCATTTCTCATTCCGTCATTTCGATAATTAGGTTTTTTACCGTCACTGCTAACCTCAATCGGATGAACACGTTTTGACAGTTCAGCGGTACTGTTTGTAAACAGACATTTTTTTGTTTGTTTGTTGACGAAATGGATGAGACCTTTTACGGTGCATATCACCTAAATAGAGTATTAAAACATTTGTTCACGATTGGATACGGTTTGATTTTGAGATTTATTAAATAAAAGTGACTTGTTGCAAAGAGTATAGACGATTGTTTAAGATGTGTACTTCGATTTTTGTTTAAGCTTGTTTGTGAACAGTACCGCTGAATTGTCAAGAATAAATCTTTGTTCATTTGTGACGTCACGATAAAAAATCTAATGTGGGACACTTCGGCCTAACTTCGGCACATTCCCACATTATCGAAATGACGGGATGCGCAATAAATTCTTACTCGACTGCATGTTTTTTGAATGCTCGATCGGTTCAGTGCTAGAATTTTCGCCTGAATTGGCTGCTCGATCAACCCGATTGACAGTGACATTATAAATGTCATTGAATATTCGCTCATTTTATGAATGTGTTAGTGTAAAATTTAGGCGACTTAAGCCATTTCATTACAGTCCAGCTAGAGGAATGGATGATGCTGACTAATGTAGGTCGTTTTATTAATTTCCTGCGAATTTCAACCGTTTATGTTGGAATTCTAAGAAGAACTGGTTATTTACTAGTTATGTGTATCCGAAAAACATTAAGATTTAAATGTGTATATTCAGCTATGTAATATTTTCATTTCAATTTAAACTGAAAATCAGCACGAAAACATGCAAAATTGGGAAAGAAGAAGAAGACAAATTGACAATTCAGTCCGCATCTTCTCACTCAATTCCGACAGATTTCCGAAACAACCGGTTATAGGCGAAATTCATTCGGAATCGGTTGTTGCACTGGAGTTGGAATTGATTCGGAATTCCACATGATTTCCACATGGAATTCCGAATGAAAATTTCTCGCCGATTCGGAATTGATTCGGAATCGATTCGGATCTGATAATGTGGGGTTTTCGACAAATTTTTATTTCTGATTTCTCTTTTACTTCACAGGTCAAGACGGTTAAATATTTGAGGGTTGTTTCGTAAATTTCTCCGAATGTCGGTATTGAATGATGAAGAAGTCAGTAGAATTATGACAGATCGAAATTCCGTGTAACTCTACCGATCATTCAGCAAATGAAACTTTTACTGAACTGATTACTGAATGTTCAGCTGTTTAGAAGGCAGTAAAATTTCACCGACGTCCGTAAAAATGATTTGGAACTTAACGGAATAAATAAAAAAGTATTTTTCGATGTATCGAACGAAAAGGATTATGAAATTCTGCTTTATCGGCGTTAATATCTTATTTCGTATTTTTGTTGAATATCCTATTACGATTTAAAATATGCTCGAAATGAGACCCTGTCAGCTTGGAGTGAAATAACAATCAGTTCAACAACGCCATCGCACGGCATCACATTCAACACATCATGTCAGTTGTATGGGTGTGTAGTGCTGCTATTTTGGCGCGCACGAATTTGACATTTCTCCTGTCAATTAAAATACGTCGATGATGTTTGTGCGTCATTTCATATTACGACAGTGGTAATTACGATTCTCTTTTCGCTGTTCAGCTTGCTCTGCACTGATCACCATCCCATTAAAACTTTACGAACAGGACTTGCAGACCCTCATATTACCTATTTATTCTTAAAAAGCGTACCAGTTAAGCCAACATAATTTTCCTTCGTCACCTAGTCGAAGCAATTTATCTTCCTCGCACACGCTCCCTGTCCGCTAGTTCCAGTGCCGACATAACGAAAGTGTCACTATGCAACATTAATTAGATTACTCAAGTGTCTAAAGTGGCTCATTTGCTCGTTCTGCGTTCCCATGTGTTGTCACTACCCGGGATGTGATTCCTCCGGGCTACTGGACACTCCGGGATGCTCACGACGATGGCAGCGAATCATTTGATTCAGTTCAGTAAACATAACCTTTTTCCCGTTTCTTTCCTTGCTTGATCTCGTCAGACTGGAGGGCATCTCCGATATCGAAATGAATGGGTTGACGTGTGTGTTAAGTGTGAGCTGTCATCTAGCAGCTTCATTCTCAAATGTGGGAGGGTACCGCCATGGAAAACCCCTGGGGGAAAAAACACTCTTACAGCGAGGAAGAGGAAAGACCTTTCGCATCCAACGATAGCGAGCCTAATAAAATCTTTTATCAGACGACTGCGTATCATGTCTTTTGAAAATTCGAACAATTTAGGTCATTGCTTCATTGTATTGGCCATTATTACTTTCGGATGACAGTTATCATAGCAGTGTTTGTCAAAAAATAATGCAAAGTTTCAGTGAGATCTTGAGTAAGAAATGTCACCAATATCTACTCAATTGATATACAACTTGGTCAGTTATGAGTCATGTCAAACCCTATTGATGACATTGGCTTCTAATACCACACATGAAATCTGACACTTGTGCCCGCCCAAGTAGCACGTTAAGTTACTGTCCTGTATTTTTGTACTGATTGTGCAATTTATCAAATAAGTTTATAAATATTACTATTCTTGTTACTGTTGTGCTATGGAAAAAGCGCAATTTTTCTTTGTTGTGCAACATATCTTTAAGTTCTTCCGTTGTTACGAACATTTATTCACAATTATTGTGCAACTGATACAAAAACTCATGCATCGATCCCATTACAAATGCAGAAATTAAATCAGCGAAAAAACAATTGTGAAACTCATGGAAACTACTACGTAATGTAAACAAGAATTGAATTGATGTTTACAAAAAAAAGCGAACATAATCTCTAATAATTAAGTTTCACATTTGACAACTGCTCGTAACACAAACATGGAACTTTAAAAATATTCTGCACATAAATAAATGGTAATACTACATATTGTAGAATTTATCTATTATGTTTTAGTAAATAGAAAATCGACAACGAACTGCATTTTTATGGTGAAACATGTCTTTGTACGCCTGAAATTTTCAAGCGCCTTTAAATGTATGTGTTTTGATGATTGCACATCAGTTTCTATGAAAATAACAATCTATTCTTTTCAATTTTTTTTCATTCATACACCTTTTCAGACCATTTTAATCATATTGATGTTTCAATTAATCTGAAAAATCTTGAAATGAATTTTTTTTTTCAATATTTTCCAATATGGCATCGAGGATAACAGTGTGTTGAAAAGAAAATGGTTCACCCAACGTAATGATTTATTTCACCTGAAAAAAGAAAATATAAACAAAAATATAAATAATAAAAAAATTTTGTTTATATTTTTAAAAAAATAGTTGTTTTTATTTTTATCAAACTAAAATTGACTTGAACAACAATACAGTTTAGTCATTCATCTTAGTGAACTCGACTTTTGTGGTGCGGCTTGCCATTTTTTGCCTTGCGGAGAGTATATATTCACTATTTTTTTCTTCACAAGAGATAAACAACCATTTCGGCATATATTTAATCGGATACAATTATGACAGTCAGTTGAACAATTGTTTTAGTTACTTCGTTTTTACATGACGATGTGAAAATTTTTGAAGAGCTTCTATAACTGTTAGTGCAACGTGGGCAAGTTGGTGATTTGCTGCACAATTGTTTCAGATGAACCTTAAATTGTTCTATAGTGATTTTTTGGGTAGTATTGTAAAACTTAATAGTGATAAGTTGCACAAACGATTTTAATATATTTGAAAATCTTTTTCAACTTATCTAACATAAAAAACAATTGTAAAACAATTGTAGAACCTCTTGAAATTTCAATAAGTTACATTTGCTACTTGGGCGACATCTACCGGTGGAGTCATCTTTTGAAAATAAATGGAAACAAAAGTCTAAACTTTGTACATCTTTGATTTTTAAAATGCCCATTTCGTAGAAAACAAACTGAGGATCACAGTAGGTCTTGGTTTATGACCAGTTAGAAAATTTTTGTAAACAATTTTGACTAAGAACAATTTTGACTAAGAATTGGTCATTCCGGTAGGTGAGTTCCGGTTGATCTGAAGAGAGCAAAAATTGAACTTATAATACATATAAAACGAAAATGTATTGATAAAAGTGACACATTTTTTAGTATGTTGATTGGATAATATACTGGAATATTGTAATCCTGATGGCCAATATTTCTTGCAATAACACCAAGATTTAGCATTTCGTAACACAAAACCTGTTACAATCCACCTAGTGGTGTAATGGTAATGTAATTCTCACAACCGTTCCACGAGAAATCGATGCTAGTTTTATATTGGACATTTTAAATAACTGTTTCCGGAGTTATTAGGGCCATTAAATAGCCAGGCCTACAAGTTCAAATAGTTTTACAAACTGTTGCAAAAATTTCCTACTTTTTTGTGTCGTAAACTATATAAAAGTTAGACATTTTTAGCTTTCATCACCCTGAAAGTCGGAACCGGATACAATTCAGCCTCATTCAATAGGGTAATAAGATATTTATTTGAATCAAAGTTCGATCGGTTCAGTCACAGTTAGTTGATTTGGCTATAAGCTAATAAAATCTGCATGCTAGAGAAATTTTCGGGTTAGTTTATGGAATTTGTGTCATTTCCAATAACAACTAAAAAAAAAATTCATTATGAATATTAATTATAGAGACAAAGTCTTTTCTTTAATCAAAGTTGTTTGGCTTACCTATAATGCTCTATTTCAATTGAACCAATTATTCGAAAACAGTCAAATCAAGCTAAATCCTGCACTTATATTACTTTTGTATATGAAATTCATGCTAGAAAGGATATTATATTTGAATGAGTTACATGAAACTTGCTTTGAGATTGGATTTTTAATCAATTTTGGCCACAGCATGGATGTAAATATTATTTACGGCTTTCATCGATATCACTACACCACCGGTACGGTATTACTGTATGTACACTCTAAAAAATTTTGAATTTTACAGGTGACTTAATTCCTCATACGATGTAATTCATAAATACCTAATTTGTCAAATGACGTAAAATTTTATTTGTAATGACTTAATGTTAGAATAGCTTGAATTTTACTGGTTTCGACTGTAACTTGCATTCTGCTAGCAGGTGCGACTGTATGAATTTAAATGTACCTTTTACCAACGAAGCAGATGTATGCTTCTGTGGCTCAGTCGATTAACAGACGTACTTGCGATCCAATGATTCTCGGTTCAAGTCGCGGCGGTTGCTATCAGTATTCTTTTTTTACTTCAACGAATTCATGCATGGAGTTTTAGACACAATATTAAATGTTCTTCGACGTAAATTTGCGTGAACTACGACGCTCCATTTATGTGCATCTAATAAGATGTAAAATCACAGGGTTTTTTTTTTAAAGTGTGTACTACCAGCTGTAAACATTTTGTATAGATCGCTAAGCATACATTTCCGATGAAAATGTCGTTTCAAACATACTTGAATCCATTGAAATTCTCTCTTTCTTTTGATCGCACATCTCGTGAGGTGGTTATGAAACATCAGCACCGTGTTCAATCAAAATCACACACCGGTAAGAGGCATTCATGTCTACATCGTAATCCTGAATTTTTCAGAACGGTTGAAAATTCGGGCTCATGTGTGCTCGGTGCCGATGGATTTGCTTGTGTTTTTAAACCCGAACTTCGTTATTGGTTTTCGTTTCCTTTACAGCGTATACAAAATCGAACACTGCTCACAGTGTGCTTTGTTCGTTGAGGCGGTGTGGTTTTTTTTCTGTACCACGGCATTTACGCACGCTTTATAGGACGGTTCGAAAATTTGAACACTCATCACCTTGTAACTCCGGAAACGGAAGACAGAATCAGAAGTTCCGTATGGAATCATAAGACCTTTCATTTGAACCTAAGTTTGTAAAAAACGGTCATCCATTGCAGAGAAATTAGTGAGTGAGTTAGTTCTATTTTAGAGTTTGTAACCACTATTGCCGTTGCTTCCGTGGTCTATATCTCGTCGATCCTCCATGTGGGACTGATAATGAAAGTATGGGCAGTTTAGGTGACGGTATACACACTTTCAACACTCTTCACCCGGTAATTCCGGAACCGGAAGTCGGATCCGGATGAAATTCAGAAGTTTTGTATGGGACCATGGGATCTTTTATTTGAACCAAAGTTTGTGAAAATCGGTTACGCCATCTCTGAGGAACTCACTGTAAGTAATTGCAAATGCGTTTGCCAAAATTTCTAAATATTTGTTAACTTTCACCGAAATACGGCTACACAACTGTCATTTACGTATTACATTTTCGCTTGGCACTACGTAGTTATTTTCTGATGAAATATTCCAGAGAAGATTTCCGGTGGTCACTTTACGAAATTAGAGGTGATCTCAAAATAAGAGCGGTAAAAATCAACGTGTTTTGTCGGTTACGTCACTTATACCATCATATCTCTGGAACAAATAATCACAGCCGATCTTTGAACATGATCAATGACCCGACAGTAGCTTTTAAACGAGCATAAGTTTGTTAAAATCGATTCAGCCATCTCTGAGAAAATTGAGCGCGTATAAATACAACGCTTTTTGTCGGTTACGTCACTAATAGAATCATATCTCCGAAACCAAAAGTCACAGCCATTTGATCTTTGAACTTGATCAATTGCCCGACATAAAATATATACTCAAAATATCACTTGATTTGAGGTAAGTCTGTTTGATCAACTGCTAGCATTCTCATTATCGTGAACAAATAATATTCTGCAATTATGATAGACTTAAGTTGACCCGGATCAAGACAGGTAATAACAGTTCCAACCATCTGAACAGAGATGAGTGCGAGACTAACAAGGCGGAAGAATTCACCACGACACTTCTGAGTACGATGACTTCTCAACAACGAATCAATGCGCGAAAAAACGGTTAGTGAATAATTTGCCTTACAACTCTCGCTGGAGTGCGAGTCTAAGTGAAAAGAGATCTACGATATCCACACACTTCGAAAAAAAACTTGCGATTTTACATCTTATAAGATGCACATCTTCAGGAACAAGTAAAATTACGTAATTTAAAAATAACATGGTTTCAAATTGAATGAAATAAAAAACAAAAAATCGATAGCAACAGCCCGACTCGCACCGATAAACATTTGATCACAAAACACGTCATCAACATACTAACATACAAAAACGTCTGAAAATTTGGTAAAAAATCGATCATTAATGATTCAGTAACTTTTCGTGGTATGTTTGATTGATATTTATGGAGAAATCGTAACATGAAATACCAAATTCGAAGAAGTGAGGTTGATTACTGTTTTCATATCTGGGATATTCTTTGTTTTTTTGGGTTGGATTTTGAGATTAATTGATAAATTATGATCAAAAGTTTTATGACTACTCTATTTACTCATGTTTTATCATCTAAATCAAATCTGTATGTGAACTGAAAATTTCAAATTTCATCCGAGATTGTCAAGAGTATAGGACAATTTGAAATCATATGTTTGATGACAACACGTGAATAATTGTTTTTCTTACCCATATTTGTAAGGTTTTGCCATCTGCATTCTTTCAAACTCAAGTAAATTGAAAAATTCGTCAAACATTTTTCTAAATGCATGGGATATGTCAAAACAATCACCATAACGCTATCTCGTGGTGACCACGCTGATTGGATTGTTCAATTGGTTGTGCCAACTTTTTAACCAACCTAATTCAGAAAATACAAAGTTCGCGGGTTCCGGGATGTGAAAAGACGATCAAAAGCAAACAAGGGGCTCGTACACTAGAAGTTTCCGAACATTTCGCAGCCGAAATTACTATTTCTGATACATACATTGTTTTGCTTTCGTCAACACAGAGTATAGTGGTCCAAAATCATGAAGCTGAAAATAATATTCCTAAAGCAGAGTTTGGTGTGCTAAATTTGTACATACCTCATGCTTTTGTCTTTCGATATCCCCCAACAGAGTATCGGCCCAACTTGAAGACGGTTTGCATAGCAGCAAATCAGAATGCCTATACATAAGCGTCAGAAAGTGGTTTCGTGGACTAGAAAGCGAGTACCGTACGATACACTCGTCAAGTACCGCAAGGAGGACCATCAACCTCTATGTTTGTCTATTTCAGAACTAATATTCTGAAAGAGCTTTGTACTACGTAGATGACATGAAACTTATGACATGGTGGGGGTGAGGTTACTCAGATTACCAACCTCCATAAGCTTTTGTAGGCAAATGTGAGTGAAAAAGAGCAAAGGGCGAAACATGGTTCTGATTCCTCGCAGGATGGGAAGCCGTGCAATGTAGAACGGTATATGCATGCGCAAGAACGGCCATGTACCACCTTCAACTTCCGGAATTTGTTTGTATAGTGTATGTGAAGTGGTGGCGCACAAATATGCATGTATGAGAGCATTGGTTTTCCTTTCAGCACAAAAAAAAAAACAGATTCCAGGATCACATGACGAAACAGAAACCACCGGCTTACCACTGCTATAGATTGCTACATCTTTTCAAAAGCCAGTTCCAAATGTCCATAGAGTCTTTGCATGGGTGCATTTTACTCATAGCTGGGAGGAACAGTTAGCTCGTCACGATTGTGCACTTGAAGGGAAATTGAGTTTTTTTTGCCCGAGATTATGTAATGCAATTGCTAGTGGAAACGTTCGGATGCTACATTTTCGATGTTATTGAATTTATTGTTAATTTCCTTGTTTTAAACCGGTAGTAAATGTATTAGATTTGTTATTTCCTCTCGTCGGATCTACCGAGGATAAATAAATAAATCGGGCTTTCAGTTTTGTGGATTAGGTGTTGTAAAATAAGAGTGTGACATATTCGCACACCAATTGGGGTTGATTCAATGAATAATATAAAGTGGCGGGATAATAAAACGATTTCGTGATGAGCAAACTTGAGCTGAGCTGAACTAGATCGCCCGTAGTTGCACTTTGTGATTGACTGATTGAGTGGAAATGTACCAAGAAAATGAAGCTTGGGAGAAGCAAATCATTTTCTCTTTACATACCCATTCACTCCTAACTTTTTATTAAATGATCAATAACGACGCTGGCTACGACCAAAGGCTGTGCTACTGAGGGAAAGGAAGGAATGTTAGTCAGATACTCGTTGTTTCTAGAGACCGCAGGTACCACTGTATCTCCACGAACATCACGGGATAGGAGATTTGTTAGTAGAGAGGGAAAGAGTTCCGAATATGTTTTGGTAAACAATATGATCTCAACAAAACCTGATTTTCGATACTCAGAATAAATATAATAAGTAAGAAAAATATAAAATATCTCCAAGGAACGATCTCAGCAGTATCCCTTTTCTCCTGCTCGCTCTGCTGTCAGCAACACGAGATGAAACACGACTAATGAAAATAAAATAAAAACTCTTGCGAATGGGTCCGCTGCAGACCAACCCTAGACCTTCAGTCTGAATGACACGATCGGCTTGTAAACTTTCACACATTCCATAGAAATCCGATAACACCGACAATCACATGCAGACGGCGCTTCGATCGGTTAACAGGTTAACATCGTTGAATTTTGGGGCGGGGCG
Source organism: Malaya genurostris (assembly GCF_030247185.1). Lineage (NCBI taxonomy): Eukaryota > Metazoa > Arthropoda > Insecta > Diptera > Culicidae > Malaya > Malaya genurostris. Next base: position 292,238,855 of record NC_080571.1, read on the forward strand.
GTTTCATCAAACAAACACTTCTCACGAAACTGTGTTGGCTTCGCGCTTAGCAACGGGGGTTTGTACAAACCTCATATATAAAAATAGGTTGGAAACCGAGTCGATTTTCAGTTCAACAACGTTGAAACTAGATTCGAAACTAGCTTCAAACAAACGGTTTGACAGCAGTTAGGGCGGAAACTGGGTTTGGTTTGGTATCAAGCGAAAACGACATAAGTTTGCTGAAGAGCTTCCTAGAAAATTCCCAGTAGTCTATAAGAAAGTTATTTCTATGCTTTGCCAGAATCCAATCGAAAAAGTTCCAGGTGAGTCTGTTGTGACCGCGAAATTTTACTTCATTCAATTACGTCAATTTTTCAACTTACTCATGCATTTTGAATATACGAATTATTTTCTTGTTTGTCATTTAACACACAATTGAGCAATTCCAGAAATGTTTAGCACATCATCAGACTCGACCATCTCCGATTTGGATGAAATTTTGCACATGGCTTCAGTATGGCAAACCATAAGTTTTGAACCGATGGAGGTCAATTCGACTCACGACTGATTTTTAAAAAGGGCGTATGTATTTTTGCATTTCACAAAAATTGCCTTTTTCAAATCGTTATAACTCGGAAACCGTTAATTGTACAAAAATGGCGTTCAGGAAGAAGCTGTAGGGAATCGATTGGGCACTCTAAAAAAATATACACTGAGAAAAAACCGTGCCTTTTGAAAAATGAACAATTTACAGATATAATCGAAATTTCAAGTTCTCGTTGAAAGATAATCATTTAAACAGTAGAACTAACGTAACTACGTCAAAACGAATAAACACATGTAGAATCAAAGAGGTGTGCCAGTTGACTACCTATTGTTTACAACCAACGTACGTACCGGCGAATTGCTTACCTAAATTCTACCTGTTTCACATATAATTAGCTATGCATCTTAGAGCAGACATCAGTTTTTAACAAATCTCTTTCGAAACAGTTACAATACTACAATATGGTTTTCCCAAAGTGTTGTAAACCTTTTCCTGGTTTTGTGTGTTCCGAAAAATTTTTCCAATTAACCGAAACCATAATTGGAAAATTAGAAGTTCAAAAGTGCAAGGTTAAATTGAATACCACGTTAAGCATTTGTGAACGCTGTCGTAGGCGGGCTTATAAGGAGAGTCATACGTCGGAAACAGAATGGCAGTCAACAATGGAACCACAACCATCCACATTGCAATACGATTTAGAGGAAGTACCTTCAGCAGCTTCAATCAACTCAGTATCTTCTGAAGCATCAGTCGCGGCGGAGTATTCAAGAGCACACAACATTGAACTCTTCAACAAGGGCATCGCAGGAATCAACGTGTCCCCGATATCAACGAAGAACGCCGAAGAAAAATATTTGGATATTTCAAGAGGTATCAAAAACCAAATATTCGGGTTCCCGGCGGATGAAGAAGATCCAGAATTACTCAAAACGAAAGCAGCAGAGTTGGATGAAGTGATTACTAAAATGATAGAGCAGTTTGCTAAGCCTGATTGCACTAGGAATGAAAAAGTGCGTTTGTTGTCAGTCTTGCCAATCTCGTGGTCAAAGGAGAAAATAGCCACCCAATTCAAGGCAAACAAATACATTGACCCTTATTATCGGTATCACTTCACGGTGAAAATTGGGTGAAGTGAATGTAGGTTCTTATTACGGAAATCGCGTCAGAGACAAAAGTAATTACTTGGATGAACTTGATGTCATTATGAACATCCCGCCACCAACATTTTGTTGAAAAAATAAGTTTTTTCCATTACAGTGATCACTTCACTATGCGTGATACTGGTAATAGGGAAAATCAAGTGAAGTGACATGTAAGTGAAGTGAATGTGAAAGTGGAAGTGAGAACGGTAAAAAGGGCCATTGTGTCGAAGGCAAGAGAATCAGCGGACGAAAAAAAGCCAAGAAACAAACGGGACGCAGCAGAAACGAAACGATAGAAAACGAGGTGCTTCAATATTTCAACAGCGATGACGTCAGCAGAGTAATGCCGGGAACAAGAGATTGCGTCACAGTCAAAATGAATGGTAAGTGTGAACGCAAACAAAAACGATTGCTTTATTCATCATTGAAAGAAATTTATTTGGGTTATATGGAGAAATTTCCAGATCGAAATATTGGATTTAGTTTATTTGCAGCATTAAGACAAAAACACTGCAAGTTGCTTGGAAGTTCTGGTTCACATAACATATGTGTTTGCACAATCCATGAGAATGTTTCATTAATGATTCATACTGTTAAAAAATATTTCAAATATGATTTTAAGAATTATTATTTAAAAAAAATCAAAATCAAAAAAATCCTGCTACTTCCGTGAATGCAAAAGTTATCCAGCGACACAAGATCTGGAGAGCAGCGTTTTAGACAATTTCGAGAAACGTGATTTGACTGAGATAAGATTTGAACAATGGGTTTCTACTGACAGATGTGATCTAGAGAAATTTGTCAAACCAGTAGAAGAATTTGCAGCATATTTTTGCGAAAAATTAGAAAAACTTGTGACTCGTGATTTTAATAAAAATCATCAATCTGTTTTCTTAAAAAGACAAAATCTAATTTATGATTTTTCAGAAAATTTTTCATTTGTGCTTCAGGATGCTGTTCAAAGCCACTATTGGAGCAATGATCAAGCAACCATTCATCCGTTTGAAATTTATTATAGAGAATCAGAAGAGCTTAAACATTTAAGTGTCATTGTGATTTCAGAAGTGCTTAAACACGATAGCATCGCGGTTCAAGTGGTTATTTCACACTTAATGTCATTTTTGAAAGACAAAATTCAAATTAAAGAAGCAATATTTATGTCTGACGGAGCTGCCGCGCAGTACAAAAACAGAAAAAAATTGCGTGTGTCTCTGTAAATTTAAATCAATGTATAACATTGATGCTGAGTGGCATTTTTTTTGCAACTTCTCATGGTAAAGGACCATGTGATGCACTCGCGGGTAATTTGAAGCGAATGGCACGACGTGAAAGCTTGGCTAAACTACATAAACACCCAATCACAACTGCAAAACAATTATATGAATGGGCAGAGCAGAGACGTCGAGATGCATTCACGACCATGTCTTTTTGTTACGTGTCACAAGAAGAATATGAACGGGGTGTGACCGAGTGGAGTAGTGTTTTTAAGGATACCGAAATGATTCCAGGCACACAGAAATACCATTCTTTCGTTCCGATTTCATAAACCACAATCGTCACAAGACTGTACTCGAATGACGATGCACGTAGTACTCATACAATTTTTAAAAAAAACTAAAACCTTAAATATAATTAAGAATTAATCATGTACATGTAATAATTATAGTTATAGCAAGCAAATAAACAATTCATGAAAATATAAAAATGGTTTTATAATTAAATATCCAAGTATCTCAAGAAATGCTACTTTTAGAAGAAAGGATATCATGAACAAATTTATTGCCTTTAACCTGTAGAATAATATTCCACTGTTTAAATGATTATTTTTCAACGAGAACTTGAAATTTCGAATATATCTGTAAATTGTTTTAGCTGCAACTTTTTCATTTTTCCAAAGGCACGGATGGGATAGCCATCAATCTGTAGGTTTTAGAAAGAGCTTTAAAATAAAAATTAACGAAAAAAAATCGAAACCCTGATTTTTTTTTAATTTAATTTTTTTGATTCATTTTGAAATTATTGAGAAAAAAAATCATTTTTTTAGTGTATATTTTTTTTAGAGTGCCCAATCGATTCTCTACAACTTCTTCCTGGACTTTTACAACTTTTTGTACAATTAACGGTTTCCGAGTTACAACGATTTGAAAAAGGCAATTTTTGTAAAATGCAAAAATACATACACCCTTTTTTAAAAATCAGTCGTAGGTCGGATTGACCTCTCCATCGGTTCAAAACTTATGGTTTGCTATACTGAAGCCATGTGCAAAGTTTCATCCAAATCGGAGAAGGTCGATTCTGATTTTGTCACTTTTTCGTCTACCCATTCCTAGAATTGCTCACTTGTTTTCAATCCCTAAAATATCATCAACTACTTGAGCAATGTGTTTTCAAAACAAACAATCCTACCACAAAAGCTGTAAAAAATAATACAATGTAGGAATTCTACCACTGCACCAGTTCAAATAATGTATTCATCTAGTATAGAAATGAATTTGCCTATACAATGAGTGGAACCACTCCGGAAGGTGTCTGAATACCTCGTACCGTACAACAACTGTTCCGTAAGGTGAAAAGTGTATCCCTCAACGTAATAAATCAAACAAATGGCAGTCGCCACGTGTCACAAATGTGTGAGCAATATTCGACTGTACTAGGATCGTGCTGAAAGAAAATGTTCAGTATCGTAGCAAGACACAGTCGTGACTCTATTTATAAAACATCACCGCCCATCATCATCATCATCATTGAGGATAATTAAGCAAACTGACATTGCTATAACTTTCTCAATGGCACCAAAATGTGGCTGCTGCTGGACTCGATCGGTCGAGCATTAACTTTTTTCATCATTTTACTGACTTATGCTAATAGTCAATGACGGCTCCTTATTTATTTTTTTAAATCTGCTTTGATAGAAGTTTTTGCAGAACACAGAATAAAATTGCACCAATGGGCATGTTTATACCTATTCCAATTGACATTAATACATATTGATTGTTTCTCCATTGAATTAATTAAGGCCAGTCGCCGCCGAGAAAGCATTCAGCTGGAGATTCGAACGACAGACCGATAACTGACTCGTCAGGCCAGACGAAGTGTCATATGTCATCGACAGCGCGTTCTGCTGGTGAATGAAAAACGATTTCATGAGTGGCCTCTCTGGTAAAAACCGGCTTGCAAATTTTATCACGACCAGAAAATCATCAATTGTTAACAAATAGAATTACCCGACCTGGCGGAGATTACACTTCTGTCTGTATGAGGTACTTGATTACTTGAAAAAAGAAAAATAAATTCCCCTGTTCACTGGGACGGACACAACTGGCGACAGTGCTGGCCCAACGAAAAGACTACTGCGATCGTGGCAGGGAATTTTATTAATTATTGTTTTAATAGGTTTGTGGCATTCAATTCAAACACGCTCGCGCAAACTCATGCGCCACGTTATTATAATCGAACCCTATCGGATATCATATAAATGTTATAACGAACTCACAATTCAATGACTAACAGATGTCATTTGAGGATGATTTCACTGAATAGTTGGCTCATAGAAACCGAGCTTTTTCATCCTCTTCGAAATCCACACAAATAGAAGCAATCAAGCACATTTTCGATTCCGGAACCGTGATTCAACGTCAGACTCGGACATTTTAAGTGCTAACAAATGTAATTTTACTTTTTATTCTGATTGATGATTGAGAAATATTTGTAGCATAGTTTTTGAACACTTTTATAAATAACATTCCACAATACGCGTATTTGCAATATAACTCTACTTTTGTGAAAGTTTAGTAACTTTTGTGAAGCTGTAGTGGCGTTGAAAAAAAATTAATTTAGTGGAATATAATGGTATAAAAATTTAAAGTGTTCAAATTATTCTACTATTCACTACTAGATTTAGAGATAGTTTTTATTTTCTGTATAAGAATATTATACAATATTCCCTCATATGACGATAGAGATTCCGCATCTCTCACTACCGCAGTGATGTCTTACGAATAGCGAAGCATGCTCGGTTCTTCTAGTCAATTAGGGTGTTTCTTCATGTGTTTTCATATGCAGGGTAGTTTAATTAGCAAAACATTTCCCCCGGATAGGAGCTAGCTACTGGCTCAAGTCCCGTCTCTCCGGTAGCTTTCTCGCGGTTTTAATTACATAGTTCTAGTTGCATGCCATTTCCCCAATCTGATCAAATTTAAAACTGGCTAAAGTCGGCTCTACACTTTAATAAGACTAAAACAAATCAATGCTTGAAGTGTTAGAGCATGATCGCTTCTACAAGCTCACGTGCACTCTTTACCGTGCGATATAAAACTGATGGATAGAATTTTTTTGAAATACGTCCACACAGTTTCGAGAAGAAATGCAACGGAGTTAAATGTCACTTCTGCTTTAACAATTCAGTTTTTTACCGTCAATGCTAACCTTAATCGGATGAACACATTTTGAAAGCTCAGCGTTGCTGTTTGTAAACAGACTTTTTTTTATGTTTGTCTGTTGACAAACGGATGAGACCGTTCACGGTTCATATTACCTAAATAAAGTTTCAGAACATTTGTTAACGATTCGATACGGTTCATTTCAGAGATTTATTAAATAACAGTGGCTAGTTGTGAAGTGTAAAGATGATTGTTTGAGATGTGTTTCTCGATTTTGTTTAAGCTTGTTTGTAAACAGTACCGTTGAACTGTCAAGGATGATTTCTTGTTCATTTGTGACGATAACAAATCTAATTAGGTTTTACACGAACATGCCATTAGGTTTTGCACGAACATGACATAACCTCACAAAATGAACAGAGTGAACAGAGTGACAGTTGACGTGTATTTGTTCACAGTTAAAAAGTTCATCAGAGGTTCATGGTTTGAATTGCAAGTCGCCTCACACTCAACAGATTCATACATGAATCGCTCCTTGATGCTGGAAACACATACAGGGCAATCTGTTTAGTTCTTTTCACTGTGGAACACGTTTTCAACAGGCACTTTTTCGTCATGTTTCATTTATTAATTTGCAGTCGCAAATCAAAACAAACACACTGTGTCAAAAATAAATTTGATTTGAACACGTTTCTATCAGGCACTTTAGCATTTTTCAACTTTTAAATCATTTTTCTACTTTTAATTTGTAGTTGCAACACAAAACAAACACATGGCAGCTGTCAAAGATGAACTTGATTCATCGGCAGTTCATTTGAGTCGTCATCGTGTAAAATCTAATTAGGTTTTGCACGACGACCACTCGAATGAACTACCAATGAACTGCCGATGAATCAAGTTCACCTTTTGACAGCTATCAGTGGTTTGTTTACAAATCTATTAACACGTATTCAAATTAGAATGAAGCAATGAGCACATAAACAAACCTCTAATAGCTGTCAAAATTGATTAATTTTGTGAGATTATGTTATGTTCGTGCAAAACCTAATGGAATGATACAAGAATAACATGGAACAGGATGGAATGATACAGAATGAACATGAAAACAAACCACTGATAGCTGTCAAACGCAAAATGTGTATGTGACAAAGAAGTGCACTCAATTTCACCAAAGTATGGAACTGTATCAAACATACCCAGCCTTTCGAGCAAGCGTGTAAACTACCATGTTTGAGCACTTAAAAATATGTCGAAATGCATTAAATATGTGTGAGATCCACTGTAAAAATGAATCATTTTTGGGGCTTGAATGTGCCGGTTTCAGAAGATGTAAATTCACAAGATTTTATCTAGGTCAATTGGTTTTGAACCATTTCTCAAAGATACTTTATCAAAATTGGTTCAGCTGAAATATCGTTTCGTTACGCTGCATTATTTTCAGATTTAAAAAAATGTAGCTTCCGAACGAGCCTAAGTTTGTTGAAATTGGTTGAACCATCTTCGTTAAAATTGAGCGCGAAAAACTAACGCATTTTGTCAGTTACATCACTTATACCATTATACCTCTGGAACCAGTGCGAGTGCGAAAAAAATTGTTGAATGGTGCGCACACATACATACACACAGAGACATTCAGACATTTATTTCGTCGAGCTGAGTCGAATGAGATATAACACTATGGGTCTCTAAGGCTCCGTTCGAAAGTCGGGTTTTCCAGTAATTTTAATACCTTTCTATAGAAAAAGGCTAAAATTGAAATGATTGGTAACGACTGGGAAAAAATGAAGCAAAAATCATTTGATCACAAAGAGCGTTCTTGTATCCATTGAGCCACAAAGGCACATCTCTGCTAGTTAGGTAAATAGTGCACACTTCGAAAAAAACTCTGTGATTTTACATCTTATTAGATGCACATAAATGGAGCGTCGCAGTTCAGGCAAATTTACGTAGAAGAACATTCAATATTATGTCTAAAATTCCATGACATGAACTCATTGAAATAAAAAAAAAAAGAATTCTGATAGCGACCGCCGCGACTGGAACCGACAGTCATTGGGTCACAAAGTACATCTGTTAATCGACTGATCTACAGAAGCACACATCTGCTAGCAGAATGCAACTTACAGTCGAAACCAGTAAAATCCATACTCATTTAGCATTAATGCATTAAAAATGAAATTTTCCGTCATTTGATGAATTAGGTCTTTATGAATTACATCGTATGAGGGATTAAGTCACTTGTGAAATTCAATGTTTTTAGTGTGTATATATAAATTCATAATGAGCTGTTTAAAAGTGTAAGTGAAAACACCGTGGTAAACATGCGAATATCAATCGATCATGACAGAAAATTCAGTTGATAGACAGAAAAATGAGTTTTATCTATTTCAAAGCGCACGCTGCACAGAAAATTGATAGGAAACAAACATAATATTATTATGTGAATAGATTTTCGGAAATTTATTTTACATTTAATGAAAAATTAAATCTAATACTCATTTCCGTCTTCACTGTTTAAGTCAGCATTGAGATTCCGTTACATTTAATTTGTGTCACCCGGGTTGGCAGTTCAATGCATACGGCGCTGGTCTTACAAGCTAGTTGTCATATGTTCGAGCCCCGACCTGGAAGAATTCATAGTGTCAGTAAGAAAGGCACAGAAAGGCCAAATTCCACAAAAGGAATGTAATGACAAGACTTTGCTTACATTTAATTTGCAGATATTTTTACTGTGTAGGTTAGGTTCTGTCAAGGTTACCTTTATAGCAGTTTTAGATTGTTTTCAACAACAGTCCATTGGTATCAATTATTTTGCTCATCGTATTCCAAAGCTATATATTGAATGAATATCCTTAATCAATATCATTTACAGCTGCAGTTGAATCGCTAAGCTTAAGCTCAGTCTTGCCACCGACCAAAGAATGCAGTATGCTATTCAGTTCTGAAGGCGAATTCAGGCAGGTTCGGTCATAAAACTCACATTTACTTCCTGACGATTGGAAACGAATATTAAATCGCAACTGAATCCAACGTCAACTGTAGTGGGTGGTTTCGAAAAGCAGTTTGAGTTATTTATAGCAAAAACGCACGCGCGCTGGATAGTGTTTGAATGTCGCAAAGGGACGGTCGAAAATTTTTGCAATTTGTGTCCCGTTTGAAAAAATAAGTGGATACATGTTAGTATTTACGGAAATGTCGATCACTTTAATTGACATCCGGCGAAGTGCAACCTTTCTTGTACATCAAAATCATTTTTTTTAAATTGTTGCAAATCCAACAGAATTCAGTAACAACATCAGCTATAATAATTTATTTCTTAAGTTGTAAAGCATTCTGGTTCCAATAACTTTGATCAATTATGTTTATTACCGTATCGTGTGCCAGTCACCATTCCTATAGTAAATATTGTATCATAAAGAGTCGTTGACGATATGGCAAGATTAGATTTGTGGTAGTTGATATCTGATCTTTGACTAAAGGTTTAACATGAGCTTATACAATCAATTTCATTGCACCATTACATATGGGAATGGTTATCAAGATGAAATACGGAGAGTATAATTAATGACTATGAGTAGCTACAGTTTTTATCTATTCTAAAATTCAAACCAAATTTCTCCGCGCATGGCCGACTATGTGAATATAAATCTGCGTTTCGGTTGCTAACGAAATACACCCATCGAAAATTCTATAACAGCAAAATTTGAACCCGTTGCGTTATGGTGAGTCAACATCCCGCATCGCGTGCGACTTCCTTATCGGCACAACACATCGTGCTAAATGAGTCGAATTTTTAACGAGTTATTTTCTATACATGTGTTTTTCAATTTGTTCAATGAACTCCTTAGCGATCAGGTTTTTTTTTACTCTGAAGAGGAGTTGAATTTCGCAATATTGCTCAATTTAATATTGGAACAGTTGCGTCTCGCAGCACTTGCTGAGTTGCTGTTGATGTGAAAAGACATGGATTACTCATTTAAATATTGCTGACGGTCGATTGACGAGTTGACGACCGACCGACCGTTACTCGAAATGTGCGTGTTTTCTGCTGACGTAGACTATTTGTGTTCGATTACTTCACATGAAGGAAAACATGTTACGAATATGTAAATATATGACAATATGCGATTTCGTTGCTTGGATGATGCTGTTTCTAGGTACTTTGGACGGTTGTTGCTGATTGTAGAATTGCTATTAGTGTATGCATGGTTAGGAATGTGCTAATGTAGTAAAAAGTAATGGCAAAAGTATTGAGTATTCCTGCCATAACATACAACACCCCTCTTAAGAATTTCGAAACAATTTATATTCTATTTCGATGACAATTTTGTTTGTTTGTTTATTTGTTTGTTTATTTGGAGCAGGGAAAAGCCCACTGGAGCTGAGCATCACCAAATTTTAGCTCACTCTCCAGCAGGCATAAAACCTCTCATCTTTTGTACCAACAGATTATAATTATCCAAATTATACATTTCCTTAAATTACCTTGGTTACTACTACACACAGCACCATTCTTATCTCTAATACTAATACTAATACAATACTAATAGCTAGTGAGACAAAAATCTTAGAAACAAATTCTTTATGCTGTTATGAGTTAAGTGAAAATCGAAAGCATTTGAGCAACGATTAAATAGACGGTACATACTAACGAAAGGCTCGTTGTGACCGTAATTGGTTCTAGCGGAAGGAAGACGGAGAAAAGTTCGAAGAACACGACGGCGACTATTGACTAGACTTCGTAAGCGTAAGAGTTCAGAACAATCAATTCGAGATTGAAGCAGATCTGCGACGAAAGTTGCCTTAAACACGTCTCTACGAACAGAAAATAGATCGAGACCTATGAACTTGCAACGGTCTGAGTAAGTCGGAAGATTTAGAGGATCTCTCCAAGGAAGTTTGCGAAGCGCGAAACGAATGAATTTATGTTGGATGGCTTCTATACGCTGAATATCATTTTGATAATAAGGTGACCAAACAACAGCTGCGTATTCGAGTGTAGAACGAACTATAGCCCAATATAGCGCTTTTAGGCAATGTATATTCTCGAAGCATCTCGTAACACGAAAAATAAATCCGAGTAACTTAGAAGCTTTGTTGATTGTGTAATCCACATGCTGCTTGAAGTTCATTTTTGAATCCAGGATAACTCCTAAGTCTTTAACGAACGATTCTCTTTTAAGAACGGTTTGTGAAATAGAGTAGTCGAATTTTACCACTGAGTGTTTTCGTGTGAACTACATAATTGAACATTTCGAGGCGTTTTTAGTCATTCAATTTACTCTGCACCAATTTGTAAAGATGTCCCTTTGTGACTGCAGAAATATAGCATCATTGGTATTTTTGATTAAATGGAAGAGTTTGAAATCGTCAGCAAAGGATAATTTCCTGCATTTCAGCAAAGTACTTAAATCTTTTAAGTAGAGCAAAAATATGAATGGTCCAAGATGACTACCCTGTGGAAATCCGGAGCTGACAGCAAACGGTGATGTAAAGCAGTCACCAATTTTCACTGACATTTTGCGCCCTATTAGGTATTAGCTAAGCCAGCTCAGAAAAGAGCCATTAAAACCAAGTCTACTTAATTTGGAAATGGTAATCTGATGATTTATCTTATCAAAAGCCGCAGAGAAATCGGTGTATATGGCATCTACTTGTAGTCGTGCTTGTAAGGATTGAATGATAAACGAAGTATATGATACAACATTTGTAGATGTAGATCGTTTCGGCATAAAACCGTGTTGGCTCTCGGATATATAATTTGAGCAGTTATGCGTAATAAAGTCCAAGACAATCCGTTCGAATAATTTAGATACTGCACATAACGCCGCTATTCCTCGGTAATTGGAAATTTCGTTTCTGTGTCCTTTTTTAAAAACTGTATGATTCTTTCCATAAGTCGGGGAAAATTCCTTCTTTTAAGGAGTTGTTAAATAATATCGATAATGGAACTAGCAGACTGCTAGAACATTTTTTCAGTAAAACAGATGGAATGCTGCAGTCTGGACCCACACTGAAAGATGATTTCAGCTTAAAACATGCTTTGCTCACTACAGCCGTCGTAATATTGGGATGAGGACCTATGGGAGTAAGCAGAGGAACGTTACGGGATGCTTCGGCGGTCTGTTCATCCTTTAGACGTTCGACAGAGAAAACACTGCTGAAGTGCTTGCGGAAGAGATCACAAATGATGTTCCTTGAACACCATCGAGTGACATGTGAGTTGGGAATCCCGTTTCTTTACACTGTTCATTAACGTAGTGCCAAAAACTTTTTGGGTTTGTCCTAAGACTACTCTGTATCCGATGTTGATATGCTTGGTAGAGAGTCTTATTCAACCGTTTATAGCGATGATTTAGATACGAATAGTGCGATCTGAGATGGAGTGAACAATTTTTGGTCAACTTTTTCAAAGTGGATCGCTTAGCACATTTAAAGCCTTTCAGGGTGGAATTCGACCAAGGGGGATGCAGTGCTTCACGTTGTGTCTTTTTCGGTATGTACTGGTCAATGGCGTATAAAATAATGTGTGCCCAAGTCGATACTGCAGAATTACAATCGCTGTTTGATAGTAGAGACATCCAGTCCAATGATAAGAGAAAAGTGTCCATAGTAGTAGATAGCAGATTGATTCAACGATGTTTTTATAATTCTACTGAAGCACAAACAATTTGGTAAGAATCGGTTCATACATTTATTTCTGAAAAATCTTTCTAAACAAGAAATAGTTTTGTTTGGATTTTGTTGATATTCAGAAGTATCTGAATGTCACTGTTGTTGGATCCCCAGCTACTATATTTAAAAGCCTATTTTGTATTGGCTGAAGGTCATACACTTACCCAAGTATCCAATATAACATATCGAAATTTCAAGATGTTCTACAGCTGTTTTTGAATTGTTATTTTTGTTAGATATGTTCCGAAATATTTTAAATACATTTAAATCGGTTATGCAACTTATCACTGTTAAGTTTCACAATACTACCGAAAAAATAACTGTAGAACAACTTTAAGTACATCTGAAACAATTGTGCAGCTAATCACCAACTTGCTCATGTTTCACTAGCTGTTAAAGAAGTTCGGCAAAAATTTTCACATCTACTTGTTAAATGGGAGTAACAATTGTGCAACTAATCAAAAAGTTATCAAATGTTGTTCTTCACAAGACAAAAAATGATAAGCTGAATAGAGAGACTTGCTGTAAAAAATAATTTTAATGTGGAACATATTTTTGTTTTCTATATAGGGGTGCAAATTAGAAACTCAAGAAAAATACACGTAGAGATGTGGTCAGGTTTTGAACAATCACAGCTCAGTCAATTTTGTATCAATTATTAATATTATGTCACCATTTGATTGGAAATATTTCTACGTATTGATTTGAATGTTCATAGCCATGTATTTTTAATTGTATATCATTGAAATGTTGATTAATAGCTAGACACCTATTTTGTCTGCAAAAAATCTCCGGCATACCGGATATCCCTGCCATAGTCGACGGTTTTGAAGGAGTAAGCGATATATCAAAGTGAAAGCATCGCTCTGATTGGTCAATCGATGCAAAAGCGAAGCTGTTGGAAGCAGTGATGCCATTTTTCCCTGAGGTGGAATCCGTAGATTGGATTTTAGGTGTACTCAAACTGCTATATTTGCATAAAATTAATATTATTATGTCGTTTATTTAACCCTGCCCGTAAACTTTGAAGAGTAATTTCTGGAGTATTGAAATCAACAAAACGAAAATTTCGCTAGCGCCGTCTTCCAGAATATTTCTTTAAAGTGAAACTCGACAGATGGATCATTGGCTGTTTTCAGAAGAAAAAAAAGCGAGATTTCATTATTTCCAGTGGATACCTGAAGAAATACTGCAAAATCCGTAGATTTCAAGAGGTCCGTAGAAAAGGCAAGAACCCGTAGATCTACGGCTAAATCCGTAGGGCATCGCTGGTTGGAAACACGCGAAGCTATAAATATAAGCAAAATTTTAGCTAACGTTTCAGTCCTACGTGTAGCATGCTGGAGGTAGGTTATTGCTACACAGCAAGGCAAAAAGTGCCATGAAACGATTTGTAGCTTTAATTGGTATGCTTCGTCGGCTATAAAACAAATACAAATTACGACAAATAGAGTCTATATTCTGGGTTCGCGTGTTCGGTGTTAGTTCCTAATAAAGATCAATCTAAGCAGATTCTCGTGCATTTGCGGATTCAAAAGTGTGACGATTAATTGAAAGTGTCGATCATTAGAAATTTTAGTTGCCTTGTTCCACATCAATAGCTCGAACAACCCCATGAGGCTGATCCTTGTAGTTTTCTGACTAGTACGCATAGTTTTGGCTGCCTCGTGAATTTTCAGGTCAGTATGTGCAGATTTTTTTAGTTATAGAAAAACAATGAAAAAAAAAAATCAAAACATTCAAAAAAATTGTGCAAAATTTATTCGTTTGAAATGAACGCAAAACTAGCAGACACGAGAATATGATCATACCAGTGGCAGAAACACAGCATTACATACGTAATGAAAACAATGATAAAGAAACTAAACCTTGAATTACAAAATAGTATTTCTTTCCGAAATATTACTTGCGTTAATGTTATTTAGATAACATTAACTCCTATCCCTACCTCCCGCGGTGCCGGCTGGGGTACGAGCAACCATAGGAAAGATCGGGTAACCAACCCCGGTGGGATCTTGGTCGTATGCTGACAGGGAAGGGGGTCCTCTTTAGAGGATGTCGGAGCGTCTGTACTCCATGTTAGGAGCGGTTTCAAATAACGTCTGTTCTGGTATCCAGCGGCTGAGTATGAAATGCTGTATCCCGTCCAGCTAAATCCAAGGTGGCAACCCCACCAACGGGATCGTTCTAGTGCTAGTTGGGACGTTAAACAGAGCAAGCACGATGATCCTCCGGCGAAACAGGGGGTTGGCGTAGGCCTAATAAGCCGCTCGTAAAACATCTATTAAGAATAATACAGGAGAGAATACGACCCGGAACAATCGGCATAGACCCACGCAACGAAATAAGGACTACGATTGGAAACTTGGAACATGGAACTGCAAGTCGCTAGGTTTCGCGGGCTGCGACAGGATAATATACGACGAACTGAATCCTCGCAACTTCGACGTCGTAGCGCTGCAGGAGCTTTGTTGGATGGGACAGAAGGTGTGGAAAAGCGGACATCGAGCGGCTACCTTCTACCAAAGCTGTGGCACAACGAACGAGCTGGGAACTGGCTTTATAGTGCTGGGCAAGATGCGTCAGCGAGTGATGTGTAAGATGAGAATTAAAGGCCGTGTTTTCAATTATAGCATCATTAACGTGCACTGCCCACATGAAGGGAGACCCGATGACGAGAAAGAAGCATTCTACGTGCAGCTGGAACAAACCTATGACGGCTGCCCACGCAGAGATGTCAAAATTGTCATCGGTGACATGAATGCCCAGATAGGAAGGGAGGCCATGTACCGACCGGTAATTAGGCCGAACAGCCTGCATGCCGCATCCAATACAACGGCCAACGGTGTGTCAACTTTGCTGCCTCCCAAGGAATGGTAGTCAGAAGCACCTTCTTTCCCCGCAAGGATATCCACAAAGCTACCTGGAGATCACCTGACCAACAGACCGAAAAATACCAAAAATCCATCTTCGGCGGAGTTCGGATGAAAGACGGTACGTGGAGAAGGCGAATGAACCATGAACTGCACCAGTTGCTGGGAGGACCAACCCTCGTCCAAACAGCCAAGGTCGGGCGGTTACGGTGGGCCGGGCATGTTGTTAGAATGTCGGAGAACAACCCGGTTAAAATGATTCTCGATAATGATCCGACCGGTATAAGAAGAAGAGGCGCGCAGCGGGCAAGATGGATCGATCAAATTGAGGACGACCTGCGGACCCTTCGCTGCTACCAAGGCTGGCGGCGAACAGCCATGAACCGAGTTGAATGGAGACGCCTCCTGTATACAGCAGAGACCCTCGTGGTCTACGACTGAAAGAGTAAGAGTAAGTATAGTCATATACTCGAAAACAATATCTCACTTACTTTTCTCAGAGATGGCAGAACCGATATTCCCAATCTTAGGTTCAAATGAAAGATCCTATGCTCCTACCAAAAATTCTTCGGATTCAAGAAAAATTAACACCGTCGTTTAAAGTACGATGTCAAAATTATTTATTCAGGTTCAGAATGCAGGATGCAGGTCATGACACAGAATTCTGATCCATATTCGAAGTTCAGATCCAAAATTCAGATGTAAAATACAGGTTCTGTATTCAGAATCGAAGTCCTACTCCAGTTTTTAGATCAATTATCCAGGTACAGAACTCCTTTACGGGTTCAAAACTCAGGTTTAAAATTCTATTCCATTTGATTCCCATTATTGAACATGCAGGTTTAGAATTCAGCTCCGGAATCCAGGTCCAGAATACGGTTCTAAGATCCATTAACATATTCCTGTTCCAATATCCATGTTTGGAATTCGGGTTAAGAATGTTGGCTAATAATTCAGGCTCAGAATCCAGAATTCAATGCTAGAAACCAGAGCTAGAATTCAAGTTAAGAATAACAAAATTCAGACTATGGCTCAGAATTTTTATTCTAGATTTCTAGGTTCGGTTCCAGAAAGCAGGTGCAAAATTTAGTTTGAAATTTCAGAATCCAGGTCCAGGTCCAGAGTTCAGTTCAATTATCCAGATTCAGAATGCAGGTACAGAATTGAATTCAAGAATTCATTTTCAACTCAGTTCTACAAGGTCCGCCATCAAACTTTTTTTTTAACTAGCAGTTATTTCGACATTGACCTTAATGTCACTTCTGATTTGACAGAAACTTAGTTTTATCCTTCCGCTGAACGTAAATGGTTGTGTATACGCTTGAGGAACGCGTGAAAATAGTGCAGTTTTACTTTGAAAATCAGCTTGAAGAAGACGTCGATTTTTCATCTTCTCGGATGAGGCACATTTTCATCTCGGCTGGTATGCTAATAAGCAAAATTGTCGCATTTGGAGGACGGGAAACCCGCACTTTATCATGGAGAAGCCGATGCATGCAGTGATTGTTTGGTACGGATTTTGGTCTGGCGGCATCATTGGGCCATTTTTCTTCGAAAATGAGGCAGGAGCCGTCGCCACGGTCAATGGCGAGCGCTACCGGGCCATGATTAGCGATTGGTTCTTCCCGTTACTTGAAGAGGAAGACTTGGACACCATTTGGTTCCAACAAGACGGCGCTCCGTGCCACACAGCCAACGCTACGATCGATCTTCTGCGCACAGTCTTCGAAGATCGAATTATCAGTTGAAATTCGGATGTCGTTTGGCCGCCTCGGAGCTGTGATTTGTCGCCGTTAGACTATTATCTTTGGGAGGCTGTCAAAGATAAGTGTTATGTGGACAAGCCAGAGACAATTCAAGCCTTGAAGGACAACATTCGTGCAGCCATAGCTGAAATAAAGCTGCATCCAATCGAAAATGTACTAAAAACTGGACCGTATGGCTGCAAGGCCAGCCGAGGCAGCCATTTGAATGAAATTATATTCCACAATTAACCGGAAGGATTGTACTTTAATATGAAAAAATAAATTTTGAAATCGGATGAAACGTTTGTGTTTAAAAGCATGTTTAAAAAAAAGTTACATGGCGGACCCTGTAGAATCCAGGCTAGGAATACAGATCCAGAATTCGAGGTAAGAATACAGATTCAGAATTTAGGACCGAAATCCAGGTCTAGAATTAAAGAGCAGAATGCAGGTCATGGCCAAATTCTGATACAGATTCAAAGTTCAGATTCAGTATGCTGGTGTAAAATTCATGTCTTGCATTCAGAATCAAGGTCTTACTCCAGAATTTAGATCAATTATCCAGGTACTGAACTCTGTTTCAGATCCAGTATCAAGGTTCAGAATTCCAGGTTCAGTATCCTGGTTCAGACGTAGAGCCGTCTTGGGCTAGTTTTTTTTTTATTTATTTATTTCGTCAAGCAAATGTAGACTACATATAAATGGTTTACAATATTTACTTAGATACTACGCATTATTTCTACGACTAAGATGTGCTTTCATTTCATTTTTGGACATACCAAGGTCAAGATGTTCGCAATATTGATTGTAGTGGCGCATTATACGATTGATTGGGCTATATTTTGCATAATTTGTTCTAGTGTTTCTTTCTAAAAATAATTTCCTGGTTCGTAATTGACGGCTAGGTGTATAAAAAATTTAGTTGCGATAATAAAGAAGGTGATTGAATGCATTGAGAAATAATGTCGCTGATAAAAAACGGCATTGCAAGGTCGCGGCGTTCTTTAAGTGTTTGAATATTAATGAGCATGCAGCGTGTTTCATATGATGGTAGAGGAAATGCTGTCCAGTTTAATTTACGAAGTGCATATAAAAGAAATTGTTTTTGAGTAGATTCGATGCGTTCTTCGTGAATAATATTGTATGGATTCCATACTAGGCTGCAATATTCCAAAATAGGTCTGACATATGTAGTGTATAATAATTTAATTGTGTATGGGTGTACTGTAGTGTTCCACAAATGTGAGCTTGGAGTCTAAGATTACGCCTAAATCTCTTACAATTTTACATTTTTCTACAAGTTGATTTTATAGATGTATGTTTGTGGATATAGTTTCATTTTTCCTACTGAAAGTTATTGAGTTACATTTTTTTACATTGAGTTGGAGTAGACTTTTGCAGCACCAAATGTGGAATAGATTGATTTCGTTCTAGAATATTACAGCGTCGCTGATATTTTTAATTTCCATGAAGAGTTTCATGTTGTCTGCATATATAAGCACTTTCAGATTTTTGAGTATGAAGGAAATGTCGTTTATATGTAAAATGAAAAGGAGAGGCCCTAAGTGAGAACCCTGAGGTACGCCAGAAGTTACATTAATTGGTTCAGACAGAATATTTTGGAAGCGGACTACCTGTACACGATTCGTTAAGTATGATTTGAGCCATTCCAGAAGAGTATGTTTTATGCAATATTTTTGTAGTTTGTGTAGAAGTAATGGTATGTCAATACGATCGAAGGCTTTGCTAAAGTCAGTGTAAAGAGTTTCTACGTAGTTGCCGGCGTCCATTGCATTCAGAGTGAATGTCATAAATTCTAAGAGATTTGTTGTAGTTGAGCGGCCTTTAAAAAAGTCATGTTGTTTGTTTGTTATTACATTTTTAAGTTGATGTAAAAGTTTTTCGTTTACAATTCTGGAATGCATGAGATAATGGCTATTCCATGGTAGTTCCGAATGTTAGATTTTGCACCAGATTTAAATATTGTTACAAGAAATGAAGATTTCCATGCTCTAGGAAAAGAGTCATTTATTAAGTGATAAGTTAAAAAGTAAATATGATCAGGAAAACAGATAGGAAAATTGACATGCGAATGCAATTATGTAATGACAACTACGAAAATGTTACCGCAGAGATGGGACCCGAACCCATGACTAACTCCAAGCCGGGGAAATTGTTTTACCACTGAAACTACCCTGCATATGAAAATACATGAAGTGATAGCCCAATTGATTAGAAGAATCCGTCTCTGCCGTAAAATTGTCGCGGTTTTCATTACGTAATTGAATTCACATGTCAATTTTCCAATCTGTCTTCCCCCCGTTAATCGTTCTAAAATCAAATTCGGTTAGTTCGAGTTCGGAGAAACATCTAGTAGTTTTGGAAAAATTAAACGATCTGTTGTCCTTGAAGTATTTATTTTACGGTGTTATTCATAATGACTACATGAATAAAAATTCATTGCCACTACCATGATCCAGAAATTATGAAAATCACGAAACATGTCTTCTCCTGAGATCGTGCCTATTATTAATGATATGAGAAAAATGATTAAAATCATGAAAATTTTTATGGAAGATGAGTTATTATTCACAATGTGAATCATTTTGCTCGTAAAATTTTCAGTAATGGGTATAATCTAATGAGAAGACATGTTTTTATGATTTCTTAACCATGGTCCCGGAAATGGACTAGAATCCGTGTATTAATGGTCAACTTACATGGGCTTTTTCGCATCCTGTCCATTTTAATTTTTGTATCCGATGGACATAAAAATGAGAATGAAATAAAATAAATGCATAAATACGGTCAATTTAATCATTCGTCAAATATTAATTTAGCGTTACTGGCCAACGTTTCGAAAATTCATTTCGTCATTTTCAGGGTATAAAAATTTTCGTCTATAAGGGACAAAAAACTTTCGTCTAGTAGGGTCCATCAATCTGAATAAATAGTACGAAATATTTGGAAGCAGCGAATGAATAAAATGGTCTGAAACATAAACTCAGTTAGGTTATGTTTAACAACGATGGCTACCACTTCCCCGAAGCAGTTGAATAGATGACGAACTACGAGTGCAATGATAAATTGAATAGTTTCTCGAGTTTCTCTTGCGTTGGCCAGTTTCAGTAAACAACAGTATTGTAAATGCAGGGAACGAGAGCTACCAATGGGCTTTAGAATTATCGAAGAGGTCTTAAAAATTATCCGTCGGTAAAAGATGTTAGGCTTATAAACTGTAGAAAATTCAAGAAAACTACATTGTCTATATGTGATCCTAGTTTTGGTAAATTAAAACGTTTTATCTTGTCCACAAATTGGTCATTCAACTGTTTCAATCCTGACTTACCAAACATATGGCTCGTGAAATTCGTTGTACCAGCAAATTACTTCGCTTCCATCATTGTTGTCCCATTTCCTAGATCAACCCCACCGGGCAAACCATTCAGTCGGACTTTATTCAGGCCATAAAAACTAGACCTTACAGTCTAGTGGATGAAAATAATAGTTTCCCCCGTGCCAATACCATTCCCATATCAGCTGCCGGAATTGCTGTTTCTTTTCACCGCAGCTAGTCCTGCTGGTTATATAACAGTGCACAATGGAGTGGCACCAGGCGAAAACATCGAAGAAGGAAGCAATCTGGGCGAGGAAACGAGAAATACTCCCCCCCACTAAATATTTATACCACGCTGTTCCGAAAACGACACAAAAATCGATACACCCTTCGAAACGGGAAAAAATTTTCTTCGACCTGTCATTCTAGTTTCAGTTCCGCTCTCGCCCTCGCCACTCCAAACATATGTCCAAGTTCACAAAGCTCTACACAGAGCTGCAGTTTCCTGTTGATGGACGCGTGCTCTAATGCCATTAGCGCATCGAACAGCGGGCAGAACAGGCGAGTACAAAACGAAACAAAAGAAGAAAAAAATCAACTGCAGTTTTGCTTCTGTCTACTAGCTGCTGGGAAGGGCCACCCACCGAGACAAAGGGATGGCCTAAAAGTCTCAATCTAACGGTGGTGTGGTAGAATAGTTGTCTAGTGCTTCGAATTTTTTCCCAACCCACTGATCCAGGATGTTTGCCCCAAAGTGTGTGGTAAAAATCGGAGACACTGGGGTTATATAACTGGAAAATTGTTTTCCTTTTGAATCGGTATTTTTTTTCGGGATGATGCATTCGCAAGGCTGGTGGAAATTTGTCTTTCGAAGGCCAATTGAGATTGTTCCATAATGGAAAGAAACTCGATGAGTATCTGCAGTTATTAATGAGCAGTGAGTTTAAGCACTGTATTGATTTTTGGCTGCGGTAAATGCCTTTTTCATCATTTCACTTGCACAAATTTGCATCAACAAAACCGTCAACATAAGGAGAATTATGTTAAAAACACATTCTTTGGAATAAATTGATGCTCCACAAAATGGAAAGCGGGATCCAATTTCCGTGATAACAATCTAAATAAATCGAATAATTTATGTAATCGGTGTATTCGCATACGGTGGTTTCTCTAGAAGGGATCTGACAGCAAGTAGAGTGAAGTCGAACGGATGCGAGAGAAAACCTATGCTGTGAGAGCGTGGTTCAAGGATATTCGATAGCTGATTGCCTTAACCTAAATGTCGAATGGTATGAAGAGAGAGAGAAAAATAACGTAAGAGAGCGCATCCCTCAAAAGAGGGGTAAGAAAAACAAGATGGCCGAATTCCAGTACCAGAAGGACAATTAGATTCCCAATCCGTATCGGAGGAAAATTTGTATTATTTGATCAGTTAGTACTTACCCCAACTGGATCCAGTTCGGCCAAGACACTGGCTGGTCTCGCCATTCCAGATGAATTTACTGAATCCTTCCCATTTGCCCAGTTTTTCGGGTGGGGCATAGTATTGTTCCGCTACTTTTTTATCGGCCATGATGATGCCCTTTCAAGCTGGCAAATCCTTCCTGGACTAAGGTGCAAGGCGAGAAGACAACCGTTCCCTGTGCAGGGCTATTACCGAACGCGTGAAATCTTCGGGTCCGGTTTGTTATGTGACCACTGTCCACCAATTCCCACTGTTCACTTCCTTACCAAAACCAGCATCCGATACTGCAAATAGAAACCAACAAAATCTTCCCTAAGATCATGAATCTGAACACAGCTGTGAAATTTGACACTCGTGCGCTCGAATTCTGTTCGATTTTCCGCTTTCAACTTTTTATGTAACAATCTGCCAGTAACGAAAATTCTTCACAAAGATACTCTCCAGTAACGTGGGTCAAAAAGGTTCTCATACCGCTCACTCCGAAATCATCCAAATCACTCACACATTCCTCGCAATCACCTGCCATGCATTCCAGCGAATTTTCCTTCTCACTTTTTCAGTGTCCTTAATTACCCGTGCATCCGCTTAATATATATAATATTTTTTTCGCTTATTCACATAACACCGCAGCTCTCTAGCTTAGTGTCGTAATCCTTTGCTTCACTCGGCAGTTTCCCGTTATAATTAGAGCACTTCAGCAAACTAAATTTTCCAACCCAACCACCTTCCAGCACCCCCAACATTCACCTGTCCTTGCGTTATAACTTCACAGAGCCTTCGCGATTCCAGGTCTGCTCTTCAGCACGGCACAGCACGAACTCCACTGGACTAACGAGCGAAAGTATGCGACAAGTCCTTAGTTTAGCGATCAGATTTTCCACTCTTCGGTTCTCTCGGATTTCTCTTTCCAGCCAGTCAGCTACTGGACAAGCTTCACCAACCGATGGCTGGTGCTAAACTGGCGAATTCGAGTGCGAGCGTACTCCCAACGTGGGGATGATTGTGCTCCCCCCTCAATCAATCTAGCAATGCTAGCATGCCTTCGGTCGAGAGTTGAGAGTAGTATATTGGTAACCAGAGCGAGAATGAAAGAAAGAGAGAGAGCGAGAGAAAAAAATAAGAGATGAAAATTTTTCTGTGCCAACTTTATTGCAGTTCACACTGAGAGAGAAAGAAGGCGTCTAGCGGTGGGTGGTGAGAAAGATAAGAATTTCGATAGTATTAATTCAATCAGAATAATTGCACTGTTTTAAATGGGTTTATGAAAACATCGGATTGGCTGATGAGTGATTACTGCTCCCGTTTCTAGGATCGATGCTGCTGGGTAAATAACTTTATTCCGATGCTTGGTGGAAACGGAATATATTCATCATTTTTGGTTCCAGTATTTGTAGTGCTAGATACAAGTTTTTTTTTTCTGTATAAATATTATATCACAAACCCGTAAATTCGGATAAAATTCTATAGCATTACGATATTAATCTTTTCATACGAACCTATCTCACACGGCCATATCTTTCGGGGTTTCCGCAATTGAGAAACGGAGTAAGAAGCGACCAAAGAGGCTATTACTCATCTATACGAACAAATATGGGCTGGGTAATTTGGTGAACATTTTCCAGCTTTTAGAAAACCATTACTCATAATGGCATTCCACAGTTTATTGGCATTCGTGAACCCGTAGCTAAAACCCCGGAACATAGACTCCGGACGAAAAACTCAACCGTATTCGATGCAGGCGTTGCGTTTATTGAAGTCGTATAGCGCTTTTCGTTTAAAAACACTGGTTTCGTGGATTGCTCAGGTTTTGCAGAAGATTACCCGTTTGTTCTAAACCAAAGCAGTCCAAGGTACCAGTGGTTTTCAATTGGCGTTTTTCATTGAAAAACACTAGTGGCGTGGATTGCTCTGGT
Source organism: Malaya genurostris (assembly GCF_030247185.1). NCBI lineage: Eukaryota > Metazoa > Arthropoda > Insecta > Diptera > Culicidae > Malaya > Malaya genurostris. The sequence continues at coordinate 292,262,913 of NC_080571.1, forward strand.
TTTGCACTTTCGAACAGAAATCGCAATGAAACACCGTCAGAATTTTGCATTTCTGCTCGAAAGTGCTAAATCAGAGCAATCCACGGCACCAGTGCTTTTCAGTGAAAAACGGCAGATGAAAACCTGTTTAACCCGATCATCAAGACGTAACAAGTTTATAACAAAAAGCTGTTTTTGTAACAACTGCTGATATAAGTCTGGTCTCGTTAGTAGATAAAATAACAAAATTTTCTTACAAGTATCAAAAAGAGAAATAGTTTTGATATGCTAAGTTGATTAGGAATCCACGCCTTTCTCATATTACACATATTATCATGAAAATTACTGTGATAAAGACTGTTCCAGAAAGTATGGACGCACTTTGATTTCGCTATAAATAATTCACAAGTTTTTCGGTTTTTATAACGATATCAAACTAACTGGAGATTATAAGAGGAGAAAGAATATGAAATCATAGAGCCATAGTACTCAAGGAAGAGCAAGGATGTGAAGAATAAAGTGCGGAAAAGTGAGACGTGACAAGGGTCATTTAAGTAAGCAGGTAAAAGTTTAGATACGAGAAGCCTTCTGCTTACTTAAATGACCCTTGTCACGTCTCACTTTTCCGCACTTTATTCTTCACATCCTTGCTCTTCCTTGAGTACTATGGCTCTATGATTTCATATTCTTTCTCCTCTTATAATCTCCAGTTAGTTTGATATCGTTATAAAAACCGAAAAAGTAAAAATTACTGACTGACCAGAAGTCATAAATAAAAAAGTAAAAAAAAAAAAAAAAAAATAATTCACAAGTGTTAGATATTTAAATTTTATTCGATATACTGATAATATTAGACTACAACAACAGAATATTATTCTGAACATTCGCTACTTAGCCATTGTAGACTAGCTGGCGCACCTTTTTACGAACGTTCCTCATTAAATTCCGTACAGACTTCTTGGCGACAAGTTTTGACACGATTCTACTGTTGATTTCGAGTAGTGGCAAGAAGCAAGACCTAGCCAGAAGACAACAGGATCCTTGTGGCTTCGAATCATGGGTAGAAGTCGTTTTTGTAAACATTCATTGATGTATATTTCGCTGTTCATTGAAGCAGTGGTGATGAAGGGTTTCGAAATCTTACCGCAGCTACAAACTGCTTGCCAGACCATAGCTTTCTTACCAAATTTTTCGACTTCAATCGATGTCTCGGAATGGTTTAACACTTGCCCTTCTCGCACCGTATAATATTTAATAATATAATAATAGTTTCACGTAGGTTTCGTGGTCCATGATTATGCAGTTCAAATTTCCAGCAAGAATCGTATTGTACAGCTTTCGAACCCTCGGCCTGATCGATGCTTCTTGTTTCGGACTATGTTTTGGTTGTTTCTGCTTCTTATAGGTTCGAAGATTCAAACGTTCTTTAGCACGAAGAACGTTTGACTTCGAAGTGCTCATTTTTTTTACCACAAAAACTGTTCATGGTATAGAAACGGAAATGGTCGCTGGGACGTAAACTAGCATAAATTACAAATAAAATCAGGTTCACTCTAAATGACGATCTGAAATTTCAAACACACTTCCCCTGTAGTTCCGGAACTGGAAGTCGGATGTGGACTAAATTCAATAGCAGCTCACGGGACCATACAACAATTCATTTAGATCTAAGCTTGTGAAAATCTGTTCAGCAGTTTCTGAGAAAATGAAGTGTGTTCCGTTTTGGAACTTTTGACATTATTTCCGGTACACTAAAATCTCAATTTGCGCTCCTTTTTGTTGCGCGTTTGATTTGCAATAACCCAATTTTAGATTTAATTAACAATAATCGCGTAAAAAAAGTTCTTGCATGATGGAAATTTCTTGTTCATACGTATATAAATCAATCCAACATTTAATTTGAATATTACATTACAATTTGAACTTAGAACAGACTCAGAATTCAGTTGGATTTTAGTAGACTACAATTTCGAAACTGAAATCAGTTCCGGAATCTTTTTCCAGAATCCAGTTCAGCACGCAGGCTCTGAATTCTAAACCCATATTCCGGAACTAAGCTCTGAAGCTTGAAGACGATTTCTCGCCACGACTACCAAAATGGGTTGCAGTAAAATGTCACATAATTCTTTGGGAGTATTATTATGATTCTAAGCAGCATCGAACAGAAGAAATCTGGAATAAGGAACTGGACCTGAGTTCAAGAACTAAATTTAGAACTAAGAGCAGACTCAAAGTCTCGGCTTGATGACTGGAAAGCGAATGAGAGTTGCAGCCTGAGCGAGGTTTTAACCACGCAGAAGGTGCACTCTGCGTCGCTGTTAGTTGACAGTGATACTAACAGGGTGGCAAGTGAATTAGCGATTTCAATTTCCCTGTTTTTTCCCGGTTTTCTCGGTGCGCGAGACTAAAAATTCCCGGTTTTTTAACATGTCCAAAAAAACATTGAGAAATAAGTATTTTTCGGTTATCTCCTTGGAACTACGATTAAAACTCTCATCCACAGTTTGTCTAAACGAACTATTCAATTTTTTTCAAGACTACCACTGAATCAGTCTTTTGAAGGCTATCTGGAAAATCAGTCCTTCTTAAAACTTATACAAGTTAGGAGTGTATTCTAGAAACCGTTAATTTCAAATAACTGTTGAAATCTTGATAGTTGTACCGAAAGAATTAGTTCTATTAAACCGTTCTTTCGTTTTTCTGAAACTTTGTATGTTTCTTCGAAAATAATATGAGAGCTATAAATTATATTTTGTAGTTAACAGATTCAATAATAATAAAGTCTTTTTGCATTCGTTCTACCAATAATCATTCTCTTTTGTATACATTTTCAAAGTTCGCGAAATTCTACCAGATTACTCAAACCAACAAACGTTTAGAAAGACTATTCTATTGAGAAGAACAGGGAGCTATCATTCTTCAATAAAGAACTCCAGTTTACTCAATCTTCGAGGAAAACTAGTTCTGTTGGACCGTACGGGGACTGACCATCTCTAATTATTCCAATATTTTTTAGTTTGGTATAATATAGGGTTGAAAATTAAAAATGAATGAACTAAAGCACAACACTCCTCCCTCAAACCCGATTACTTCTAACAACCAGTGGCGTCTCGTGACAAAATATACGGGTTGTGCACTGCTTATACGGTATGATATCAGAACCGTTTCGACGATGCAACTGAGACAGCAATTTGTTTTCAATTGTCATAAGCATAAGCCACTGAAGCCTCTCCTGAATGTGTGCATACAAGTTCTCATAGAGCCTATTTGACCAGTTGTGCAGTGCACGAGGTGTACATGAGGACGACAGACCATTGCTAACAACATATTCTTTCAGAGTTGGATTTTGGCGAGAGAACAAAATCCTTCTAGAATTCCTAAAATGTACGCTTGTCACTTTGGAAAAACAACAACCATCTTTGCCTCTAGTGACTGAGATGATCTAAATTTGATTCTCCTATCATCGACTGTCAAAGAAGGAAATCAAATACTCCTTGTAAACGGTGGATAAAATGAAAGTCGACAGCTCTGTCGATTTTGTGAATACAATTGAAATCAATACCAAGATTACTAAACAAGTATTGTCACAATTTTACATTACTGAGACAAATTTGAGTGAAATTAGGGAAATTATTGGCTGGCAACTAAAAACACGGCTCCTAAGATTTCTTAAAAAAATTATCAAACATGTTACTTGATGTTACTTTTACCATTATGCATACTTATTCTGAAATTTGAAGAAAAACACTAGAAAAGGTCCTAAGTGCAAATGACAGTTCCTCTTTCTTTGCTCTTTCTTTCGATTATTATGGTCCTATAGGCAATCATACTATCTTACACTTTGCATAGAAGAACGACTGAAACTATCAACTTTCGATCTGCTGTTAATAAAATGTTGGAAAATACAGTAATAATTGAAAGAGAAAATAAACAAAGAGAAACTGTCATTTGCACTTGGAATCTTTTCTAATATTTGTCGAGATTTAATAGAAATCCAGCAGAAGTATCCAAATTATCCTTATTTTTCATTATGGGCATTCATTGTGCTGTTATTGATGCCAACTAAGAAATCGCTTTTTGAATTAAAATTGCTGAGGTGTTGGCACCATTTTCAATGGATTGAACCTGTGAGGAAAAATAAGAAGTTTCCAAACTTGTACTGAACTCCTAGCTCAAACACAAAATGGCCTTCATCTTTTCATTTGTTGTATCAGGAAAATCATGATGCTGAAAATCGTTACTAAGATTAGGACTAGTATATTTTTTCCCGGATTTGCACTAAAATTCCCGACTTTTTCCCGGTTTTTCCCGGTAAAACCAAATTCCCGACTTTTTCCCGGTTTTCCCGATTTTCCCGGTCACTTGCCACCCTGTACTAACTTTCCCTGCAGTAAAATCCGTAGATTCAGTTTCAAGTGTACCTATACTCGTAAATTTAAAATTAACAGCTTGAAGCTTTAAGCCATAAACACCGGATTCCAAAAATGAGTGATCGGTGACGAATAGATGAACTTTAATTGAGGAATTTTGAAGTATTGATTTTAACATCAGACGAAAGATAAAACATTTTCGTTTTAATTAATGCTATGAATGACTCTTAGTGAGCATCGAATCATTCAAAATCTTTCTTTTAAGTGAATGTTGACAGATTTATTGGCCGTTATCAGAAAAAAGTGCGCGATTTTATAATTCTCCGTAGATATCTGGAGAAATGATGCGAAATCTGAAAATTTCCGGAGAGATAAGGAAAAATCCGTAGATTTTAAAAGGCTCATCCGTAGATCCGTAGAAACCACTGAAATCCGTAGATCTACGGATAAATCCGTAGGGTTGGCATCGCTGTTGGTTGATGATATCGCTCGACGACCGGAAAGCAAATGATAAATCTTTCTCACGACGTCTGCTTCCAACCAACACACAAAAAGAAATGATCGATTTTTGCCCACGGTTCCCCTTTTATACGCATTCAGATGAAGATATGTGCCTGACTACCTCAAAATCGTCGTCCTTGCGCGAAAAAGCCAAGCGAAAGTAAAGAGTTTTCCGCGTTGTTTTCAAAGTTTTAGAAAACTTAATTTTTGAGTTGTTTGTGGTTATCTCACAATGTTCAAAATATTATCCTAAATTCCTGATCATATTTTTGATGAAATGGTAAAATGAAGAAGAAGAATTATGTTGCTGCCCTTTTTTACAAGTCGAGATATTTACGATAAAGTTCTGCCCATTCTTCCATATGGCTAATTTTGAAAAGGCACCCCATAGTAAAGTAAGTCGTATTCACGACAAAAATATGGTATTGAACAAAAACATTTGGAATGACTTGAATCAGAAACGCATGACGTGAAATGCATCAAATAATAAAACAATTGACAGAAAAATGTTTTGTTTCTTATTTACGGCATGCAGAATGCTTACCCGAAGCTAATGTGGTCACCCGAAAATAGTAAAATGGGTCGAAGAACGACAGTAGACATTTTTATTATTCTTTGAAAATGGTTCACGAACAACAAAAATACATACACTGTCATATTTTTTAACCAAGAAGGAGTGCATTCTTCTTGCCTTACCCATCTCGAATTAAATCACAAGCAGCGCTGCCAACCATACCGATTTTTGGACTCGATACAGTAATACAGATATGCTTTCTTAAAATACCGATATTTCATTTTTGGTACAGATAAATACCGATTTTGAATTTTTGTGTTTGGTTCCACAGTGGTGAACCAGGTTGTTCGGCCCTTTTTTTGTTCTCAAATCTCAAAACCAGTCCGCTCTTAATACATTTATCGAGGAGAAAGATGTTGTACAGATTGATTTTTCCGCCAAATACAGATATTCAAAAAAATATAGTTGGCAGCTCTGTTCACGAGTGGTATATCACCCTGCAAAGCGAAATCTCTCCCAAAACAAAAACTTTTTTTGTGGCTAATAATTTAATATAATTATCATTGATTTTTTTTGTACTATTTACATTGCAACGGTTTGTTACGGCCTGTTTATTTTAATTTAAAGAAAAGTGCGGTATCTCTTCCTACTTCCTACAAAAAAGAACCGGAATTTTCCTTTTAAAATTCCCGCGCTTGTCCAATCGGTAAACTTTTATTCTCTCAACATTGGCAACACTTTTATACACATTCTATCAAATTTTGACGCATATCGTACGATTAGTTTTTGTTTGGCGTCTATACAAAGAAGTTGAAAAATTTTCGTGTGGCGATTTTTATAATAGATGGTTTCGGCTCGCCTTTGAAGCGCCATTCGGTCGACTGTTGTGCGGTTTCGACGTCATATTCAAAGATCCACACCTCATCACCAGTTATGATGCATTCGATGAATGTGAGGTAACTATCTGCGTTGGAAATCATCTCTTTGGCCACATCAACACGACGCTGTTTTTGAATGAAATTCAGCTTTTTTGGCACCAGCCGAGAAGCGACGCGTTTCAAACCCAAAACATCTGTTAAAATGTGTTCGGCTGATCCATAAGAGATGCCCAACAACACAGCAATCTCTCTAATCGGTACAGAACGATTTTTCAACACGGGTTGCTTCGCCGATTCAATGTTTTCTTCAGTAACAGATGTTGTTGGGCGGCCAGGGATCTCATCATGATCCAAGCTTGTACGACCACCTTTGAAGCGTTTATACCACTCGTATGCCTCCTAGACACGATTCACCAAAGGCCTTTTCTAACATTTTCAACGATTCGGAACACTTAAATCCATTTGCAACACAAAATTTGATGCACGCACGTTGTTCTAAATTTTCATCCATTATAAAAATCGCCACACGAAAATTTTTCAACTTCTTTGTATAGACACCAAACAAAAACTAATCGTACGATATGCGTCAAAATTTGACAGAATGTGTATAAAAGTGTTGCCAACGTTGAGAGAATAAAAGTTTACCGATTGGACAAGCGCGGGAATTTTAAAATGAAAATTCCGATCCTTTTTTGATCATGGTACTCTACCACATTAACAACAAGGAATAGGGAAAGGCGAAATGAGTTTAATAGATCAACAACCAATTAGAACAACAAATTGATTGTCATTTATTCGAATTCCCTCAATTCACTTGTCATTCATATGATTGAATGACTTTTGTCGCATTCTTTGACCCGAATCTGGAAGTCAGATTAAAAAAAATACTCAACCATCTCATGAGATCAGTCGTAGTCTTTTGACACCTGCTGGAGTAGTCGCCCATTCCGATTACCTTGTCGGTTATTTCATGAGGTAGGCTTATCATCTTAGATCTCTTAGTATGAGCAATTTAGATCAATACTTTGTGAGTCTTTGAAAATTATCTTCAAAGAAATTTATTCACTCATCAGCACAATGGAAAGCTAAATTTATCGCAGCAATAAAAATGTCAAAGTAAAATTCGATTCTTAATTTGAAGTTAGACAACCACCATAACAGTAAATCAATTAACCACCTAAGTTCGTAGACTTGTTTTTTTCAATTTGTGAATTACCTTAAGAAATGTTCCAACCACAATGGCAATATGAATTTTGTAAATATTTCTAAAAATTAAGAAATTCTTGTGCGCTCGAGTATTCCAATTAAATTCATTTGAATGATTCGTTGTTAAAATTTTAATTCAATATAATATTGTTAGCAAAACGCCATTCAACAAAAAATGCTTGGTAAAAAGTACATTAGAACCAACTGGTGCCACATGAGCACGGCCTGACAGCAGGTTTACTGAATTTTAGGTATGTTTCACTAAATTTAATGATTCTACATTGGAACATTGTTATCTAAGCATCAAATTTCTTTTTTGTCCGTCGAAATGTGACAAGTAATTGGATGTATAATTTCTATCACAACAACAAAATTAATTCGACAGACATCGTTTCATTGCGAATAACTACAACTCACGCAGCGTATGACAATTTTTTTTATTCATGTCCAAAGCCTTGGCAACGACGACATTGTGTTAGGTTTTCAATGCCATTATTATAGCGTTGGTAGTGATTCTATCGTACTTGTACGCGAAACGTAAAAGGTACATTGTCTAATATTTTTAAATAGTTTTCGCCACTTCGAGTAAAGTAGATTGGATAAAATTCCAAGAAGATTTGAGAGCGTGGCTTATTAGTGTCTTTGGTTTTTTTTGTATAAGTATCATTCAAGAAAGGGGCAACACTAAGCGATGCTTTCAATTCAAATTTATCAGTACTTTGTTCATTTAATTGAAAGGCGTTTTTCTCTTCCAAATTTGCCACCAATACCCGGTAGCATCCAATTCGTTCATTTCCACTATGAGACTTTCTCTTTGAGAAGGAACAAAGAACAGAAAGAGGTCTTTGAAATCGAAGATTGTTACAGTCATTAAATGCATAGATTGCTGTCATGGAGCCACCCTACAAACGCAGAAGGTAATACTGAAGATGTCTGGACGAGCGTACGTTCATGAACATTGGGAAACATCCTGAAAAGTTACTTCCAAAACCGAGTGTTGCTCTACGAAACCGAGAAAAGCACATGCAGCACCCCATCACGGTTAGAGTACCAGAGGAATCCGTCCTGGGCCCCCTCATGTATGACAGCGTACTGCGGTTGAGGTTCCCACCAGGCTTCAAGATAGTCAATTTTGCGGAAGATGTCACACTGACAGTGTACGGAGAATTCATCGAGGAGGTCAACCTGAGTGCATCACTTTCGGTTGGTATTGCGGAGGACTGACTGCGTAGCAAGAAACTGCAACTTGCGTACCTCAAAACCGAAATAATTGTGGTTAATAGTCGAAAATTGGAACAGGAAGTTACGGCAGCCCGGTACGGTCCTCGGCTCTCAACGTGGAGTAGAACGTACAGATGCTTGAGAGCATGCATCGACTGATGTGTCTCAGCGTAATCAACACGTACCGTACGGTTACTGGAGACGAAGCATGCGTAAGACCTTCAAAGCTGCCTATCTACGCGAGTGGCAGTGGAAGTGGGACAGTTCAACCAATGGCAGGTGGACACATCGACTCATTGCAATCGTCTCCGGAAGGGTCGATAAATCCCCCGGCGAAGTGAACTTCGCCCTGACACAATTCCTCATACACCCCGGTTGGTTCAGGTGGTACCAGCACAGGTTTGGCCACGCGACATCCCCTACCTGTCCTGGCTCTCCAGACAAAATGTTGACGACAGAATAAGTCCACCGAGCCGAGAATTGGGACGCAGTGTCGACCGTGACATTCCTGATTGCGGGTATACTGCAACGAATGAGCGTTGGTTCGGGAGAACTTCCTTCGTCGGGTAGCTCTCCGTCGGTGTAGTCCTCCGTCGGGGACTAGACGAGTAGACGTAGTTTCGGTTAGGAAAGTCGGAGTACCATTGAACCGGAAGCCTTCCTTCAACCGGAATCACTGGATCGATTCAGGCATCTTTCCGGTCGATTCGTTCACGGTTATCGTAAGCGTCGATTCTAGGAGAACTTCCTTCGTCGGGGAACTTTTCGTTGGTGTAGGTTAGATCTTTCGTTAGGGACCTGCCGGGTAGTAGTCACAGCACCGAAGTCGAGTCGTCGGGTGCCAGTGAACCGGAAGCCATGTTCCAATCACCGGAATCACCTCGGAACTTCTTTGGGTATCCCGCGTGGTGTAACGCGAGATTTGGTGTCGGGAAAGCTTTCTTCGTTGGGAAACTTTCCGCCGGTGTAATCTAGATCCTTTGTCGAGGGCTAGACGAGTAGATTGCTACGTGACTTATCGATAGCTCCGAGCTCCGATTGACTTCCTCTCCGAATTGATACCTAACGGTGGTACTGGGAAGCTAGGGTTGGCGATTCATAATGTTTAGTGGGCAGTTCTAGTTACAGTTGAGTAATCCTGTGAAGAGTCTGCACTCCAAATACTGAAGATGACAACCCGATAAAATCACACATTGTACATATAATACATGGGCTGAAAAGTCCCTGGCCTAACACATAGATGGCGCTAGTTTTATTGTAGTCCCCTTTTTCAGTTAATATTCTATTCATTACTTTCTGAGTTATTGTGCTAAGAGTGACGCTACTTTTGTTATTTTCAGAACAACGGATCAAAAACAATTTCGCGTTTTAATTTTACACTGCTTCTTGATGGGAAAAAAAGCAAAACAATGGCTTGAAACGTATTATGAAGACTTCGCTTCATCAGAAACAACAATAAAACGTTGATTTGCTGACTTCAAACGTGGTCGTCGAGACACCGATGATGCAGAACGGATTGGACGTCCAAATGAAGCGGTAATACCAGCAAACATGAATAAAATCCACAAAATCGTTTTGAATGATCGAAAAGTAAAGTAACGTGAGTTAGCTGGCACCGTAAAGTTATCAAAAGAACGTGTTGACTTTATCTTTCACTGATCATTTGACTATGAGGAAGCTCTGTTCAAAGTGAGAGTCGCGTTTGCTCACTGTTTACCAAAAACGAGAAAGTGTTGATGATTCTGAGAATTATTTGGCCATATTTAAACGTAACAAACCGAAATTTTTGCGTCGATATGTAATAATGGATGAAACTTCGGAATCAAAACGGTAGTCATCAGGGTCGACAGTAACTGGTTAACCACGCCCAAAGCGCCCAAACGCACAACAATCGACTGAAAAGGTTATGGACTCGGTATTTGGGGATGTGCATGTTGTAATATCTATCGACTATCTTGATAAAGGCAATACTATTAACAGTGAATATTATATAGCGTTATTGGAGCGTTTGAAGGCTGAAATAGCAAAGAAACGACCGCATTTGGCAATGGAATAAAAATTGTTCCATCAAGACAACACACCGTGTCACAAGTCAATCGGCAAAACTACAAGAATTGAACTTCGAATTGCTCTCACATTCACCGAATTCGCCAGATTTGGTTCCCAGCGACTACTGGTTGTTCGCGGACCTGAAACAAATGCTCGTCGATAAGAAATTTCGCTGAAACTGAGGCCTATTTTGAGGAAAAGATGAATCGTTCTACAAAAGTGGTATTGAAATGTTAGAGCAGCGCTGGAAGTTGCTCTTGATGAATAAAGTTAATTTTGAACCAAAAAATTCTGTTCTCTTTGTTAGGCCCGAGACTTCCAGGTAAAATGCTGACCAAACGACAGATGCATACTTTAAAGTCAATCGTATCAAGCTACATTAGAGTGCTTTCAGACAGTAAATACCGTCAAAGTTCTTGGAAATACGAAAACTGAACCCAGGAAGACTAGAAACTTTAGAAATAATGAATTCTCTGTGCTCCTTGAAAGTCAATTTAGAATCTAATAAAACTCCTTGATCCATGACTGACGATCTTCGATCTTAAACTGTATTTGAGATATTATAATCGAGGTTCACGGTCGAGCGTTTGCGACTGAATGAGATAACAGAGGTTTAGTATCGTCTTGTTGACTTCACACCAGTTTGAAAGGTTGTTTAATTGCATTGGCAAAAATATGCAGTCTTCAGTGTTTTCAATGATGTTGAACAGCTTAAAATCGTCCGCGAAAAATAGCTTCATGCATTCTATCGAAAAATTTAAATCGTTTAGATAAATTAAAAAGAAGAACGATCTAAGAGGACTACCCTGAGGCACAGAGAACAGACATCCAAGCTAATAAAAATTCACTAAATTTCTGTTTGAGCTGTTATTAGATTATTATCACTAATAGTACTGTTGTTGTTTTTCCGGTTTTTTAACGATATCAAACTAACTAGAGATTATAAGAAGAGAAAGAATATGAAATTATAAAGCCATAATACTCAAGGAAGAGCAAGGATGTGAAGAATAAAGTGCGGAAAAGTGAGACGTGACAAGGGTCATTTTAAGTAAGCAGAAGGTTTCTCGTAGCTAAACTTTTGCCTTCTACCAGAGGAGTCAAACTTAGGCATCTTAGCGATACGAGTCATCCGAGTCTCTGATATGTCAGAAAGTAAAGGCAAAGGTCGTTTGCCATTTACTATCCGAACCGACAAAAGTGAAGTTACTAGAAATTGTCACATTCTGCCCACAACTGACTGACCAGAAGTGATAAATAAAAAAGGAAAAAAAGTACTGTTGTTGTACCGTTGAATTCCACTATGTCACGTCATTACACTCTCACAAAGTCACTTCACTGCAGCATTCTTTCAATAAACTTATCAAACCGATACACTGAAGAAGGATGTAAATAACATTCCGCTGTGTAAAGCATACAAGTAGAAATCCGTTAAAAATCAACGTTGTATGGAAGCTCTAACGCAAGAACCCATAACTCCCATACTGAGCTTCTTAAAGTGCCTCTACAGGAGAATTGCTACCTGGTGATCACTTTTTAAAACAGCCTTTACTTGAATGACCACGGCCAAGTACGAGTGCAATCGAACAAGGATGTAACCAGTAAATGACGTAAATTTGTAGAAATTGGCTGGAGAAGGTCACGGAAATAAATGTAGCTGCAAAGACGGATATGCTATCATACAATCAAAACCTATTTTCACTACACGTTGATATAAATGTCACCATCAACCTAATTAGATGTACCAGAAACAAAGCCGTGGAAAGGAGAGAATTCCCTCGGGCACCGAAACTCGAATATCTAACATTGTTTTTTATTCTTCATAATTAAAAATATTATAAATAAAAACGTGCTTAATCCACCTATCAGTGAGATGATACCTTTTTTTATCAATCCGCATGTGTTTTTTTCATGAATATTCTTCGGTTTTCATGACATTATTTTAATGACCGTCGTTTTAAGCTGCAATTTAACATTTTAATCACTCATTACTCTATTTAAAAAGGTTACAATCGATTAAACTTTTCATGATATGTCGAAGTGAGTTCCACTTTAGAATTTACGGTAGTTTAAGGTACTTCCAGAGCCGGTATTCAGGAACCAGCATAAACCAAACCGATTCGTATGGCCATATGACGAATAAATTGCAATAGTTTTGAGTCCAACTTTCAAGCTTTTCGGGATTATCATCTTCTATATCGGTTTGAATTTTAAAAATTCATCCTCCTGTAATTCCAGAAACGGAAGTCAGCATTGAATAAAATTAATTAATTTTGTGTGGGACTATAAGTTTATTTTAATTTGAATTTTTTTCTGAAATTCGATTTGGCTTTATTTGAGAAAACGATTGAGCTTTGAGAAACGATTCGATACTGGAGCCGGAATTCGAAAATCGGTGTAGCCGAAGTCAGACAAATTCACCTGATTAGTTTACATTTGTTTCAATATGTTTAAAAATCAGTATAGACATCTTTGAGAAATCGTAGTACGAGTTGAATTGTTAGGTGCCTTCCGAAAGTATAGACATCTTTGAGATATCGTAGTACGAGTTAAATTGTTAGGTGCCTTCCGAATCGAAAACTGAATACCACTAAAACTGAAATAAGTTTATTTGGTTGTCGACTATTCAAATCAGCAAATCTTAGATGATTCTTAGATATCATTTGAATCTTAGATCGGTTCAGCCATCTACGAGGAAAATGAGTTATACAATTTTAATTTCTTTTCACATATCATCCTGTAGTTCCGGAACCAGAAGTCGGATCCAAACATAATTCAGGAACCTTGTTTAGGAGCATACGAATTTTCATATGAATCTGAGTTTGTAGAAAACGGTTGAGTCATCTTCGAAAAAAAGGTAAAAAATTGAGTGAAATTATTTGTCACATACGCATTTGCTGATCTCGACGAGCTGATTCAAATGGTATATGGGTGTTTTGTTCTTCCAGCATTTATTGCTGTAAGCAGTTTAAATCAATATAATTATGAAATTGTTCAGAATTCGGAAGTACTGCCATCTTTCCAATATGTCATATTCGAACGATTATGTTGCCAAAAACGAACCGTGCTAAAATTGGTCCGAGACAAAATGTCATGAAAAATAATGCTGTTCACAGTCTTTTTGATACTTAGAAACTATTGTATGTAACAGTATAAAAAATCGTGTTTTACGTTGCTCCCAAGCCTTTCTTTGCCATACAGCGCTCAGAACTTCTACTGCTGGAATATGGGGGAAAAGTCGCTTACACAAAAAATTCGATATCTCCGTTAAAAATGGACGGATTTAACAATCTATGGCTTGTTGGATAGCTATTACCGTGCGGAATCTAAGTCTGAAAACATATTCTGTTTTCAAGGTCAATTGTGACAGATACTGTCAAAAAACTGAAAATTTTGACATAAAACTTCGTATAACTCAAAAAGTAAACATCCGATCTCAAAACCATTCAATAGCGTTCTGGGTGACGGGGAGACCTTTCATTTGCGACTAGTTTGATCAAAATCGGTCCAGCCATCTCTGAGATCTCGACCTCTTAGTTGACAACACACATACAGACACACACACATACACACACACACAGACATTTGCTCAGTTCGTCGAGCTGAATCGATTGGTATATGACATTCGGCCCTCCGGGCCTCGGAAAATTTTTCGAAAGTTTGAGCGAATTCTATACCTATTTTTTATATATATAAAAAAAGGTAAAAAAACATGAAGACTGTTCCAGAAAGTATGGACGCAAGCAAAAACCGCTGCCATTTCGCAATGGTTCAGAATCTGTCAATTTTTATGGCTGCGTCCTGTTGTTTACACTCTTCTCTATCCACTTGTGCAGTTGTTTATTCGTTTTCATTAGTTTGTTTCGAAATGCGTGGACTTTCAGTAGAACAACGTCAAAAAATTGTGTATAAATGGTGCACAGAACGCGGACTGTCACTGAGAAAGATAGCAAAAATGGAAGGAGTAAGTGAAAAAGCCGTGCCAAATGCAATCAGGAAGTTCGGTGAGGATAAACCGAAAACGGGTCGAAAAAAAGACCCTGCTAACCCTCAGTTGGATAAACGTATACTGAAGGCGTTCGAACAAAAGAAGGAGGTTTCAGTTCGGTATGTGGCCAAAAAAGTGGGCACTTCGAAGTCCAATGTTCTTCGTGCTAAAGAACGTTTGAATCTTCGAACCTACAAGAAGCAGAAACAACCAAAACCGAACCGAACCAAAGGGTACGAAAGCTGTACAATACGATTCTTGCTGGAAATTTGAACTGCACAATTATGGACGACGAAACCTACGTGATACTCGATTACAAATCCTTGCCGGGACCACAATATTATACGGTGCGAGAAGGGCAAGTGTTAAACCAGTCCGAGACATCGATTGAAGTCGAACAATTTGGTAAGAAAGCTATGGTCTGGCAAGCAATTTGTAGCTGCGGTAAGATTTCGAAACCCTTCATCACCACTGCTTCAATGAACAGCGAAATATACATCAAGTAATGTATACAAAAACGACTTCTACCCATGATTCGAAGCCACAAGGATCCTGTTGTCTTCTGGCTAGATCTTGCTTCTTGCCACTACTCGAAATCAACGGTAGAATGATAAACTACCAAAAATGTCACTTTCGTCCCAAAAGACACGAATCCACCAAATTGCCCACAACTTCGACCAATTATGGAATTTTGGGACTTAACGAAGGCACATCTTAGTTCGAAAAAGATTGGAAAAATGTGTCAAAACTTGTCGTCTGTACGGAATTTAATGAGGAACGTTCGCAACCTTGAAAAACCTTTAATTTGATATGTCCACAAAATTTTAAGAAATTTTTTATTTGTAGTTCATAATACACTAAAACCTCAATTTGTGCGAACTTAATTTACGCGAATTTGCAAAATGGTGAAAATTTAAATTTATATACATATGCAAAACTATCTACCATGCTTCAGGGAATTGAATATTGTGAAATGTATAGTACTATTAAGTGTACAACTTTGCTTCCGCCGTTTTGTCCAAAATTTAAAGCTTTATTGCGAAAAAGTGCTTACAGATGTATTATTCATAGTATTGTCCGTCGCTAGCGACAACTTTCTCTCATCTTTCCGGAAATTTTCGGATCCCGGCTCGAAAAAAGGAGTCCGTCGCTAGCGTCTCCTTATCCAATCCGTTTTTCCAACTCTTCGAAGGATTGAAAATGTTGATCTGCCAGACGGTGTGCCGTCGAACGGAATAGGTGGAAGTCAGAAGGGGCGACATCTGGGGAATACGGCGGGCGGGACAAGACTTCCCATTTCAGCGTTTCCAGGTACTTTTTGACCACTTTTGCGACGTGAGGCCGAGCATTGTCGTGTTGGAGGATGACTTTGCCATGTCGCTCTTGATACTGTGGCCGCTTTTTTTTTAGCGCGCGACTAAGGCGCATCAGTTGCGTTCGGTAGCGATCTCCTGTGATGGTTTCACCCGGTTTTAAGAGCTCGTAGTAAATTGTTATTCATCTTTGAAGGTTTTTTCTCTTCCATCATCATGTTTGTTTTCGACATCGAAATCACCATTTTTAAAACATTGAAACCACTCCCGACACGTTCTTTTACTCAGAGCAGCATCACCGTAAGTTTCTGAAAGCATTCGATGCGCTTCAGTTGCATTTTTTTCGAATTGTAACAGAAAAGTAAAACTTCCCGCAAATGGCGAGAATTGGGCACATAAACAGACATTTTCGAGCGTGAATGATACGAAAACAAGAACAACTGTCACTGAAACGACGATGACAATTTGTTAGGCACTGTGCACACTCACTTTAAAGGCATTATCATCTATGTATTTTAACCAGCCTCAACCGGTACAGCCACCTATCGGAAAACGGCGGAAGCAAAGTTGTACACCTGATAGATTGTTTAGTTTCGAAGTATCTAAATAAGATCTTGGGCATCCCAGAATTCTCTTGAGAACAGATATTTTATATAATCACTCAACGGATGACTTTTATATGACTATTGAGTGTGGTATGTACTCATGGGACTATTTACAGAAAATTGTGATAAGATCTGTAGAAGAACTCGCTCATTCAAAACCTCCTCGGAACAGGCCTTAAGGTCTACCAATGTAACCGATGACTTTAGCAAGTTTCTTGATTGTGTTCCACACTCGTTGGGTCTAGATCAATTTATGGAATCATTGTGACGAATTATGAGAAAGTGCTGGTTCATCCAAAAACTGCTTGGATTTCAGGCCTTAAGATCTACCTGTGTAACAAAGTGCAGTAACGAACTTATCGTTCTAGATCCATATTCGATCAATAAAGTAATTGTGATTGCTCTAGGCCATCCAAAAACTACCTGAAGTTCAGGTCCTAAAAATAACGGCAGTAGCGAACTTACCGTTGTCGGTCCATATTCGTGATACCACATGCGAGAAAAGATCAAAAGACCCAAGTAAGCAGTATGTAGCTCTACGATTATGAACAGCATTGAACTAAAATGCTGAATGAACATAAATTGCTGAATGCCCGTGTAAATCTTAAGACCTGTTTTCACTGAAGTTCTTGGACGACTGAGAATGTACCGAGAAAAGATCAAAATACCCAAGTAAGCAATATGTAGCTCTACGACAACGAGCAAGTAAAGTCTTGGCATAACATTCTAGTTGTGCAATTTGGCCTTTCTGTTTCAACAGACTTCACAGCCGATTCTTAGCGTACAGAATCATTGCATGGCTAGTACTACGATCCTACTGACACTGTGAATCCTTCCAGGTTGGGACTGGAACATACGACAACTGGCTTTAATACCAGTGTCCTATGCATTGAACCGCCAACCTGGGCCGACAATGAACAGTATCGCAAATTTATTCATAAGCCGTTGATTGCTCGTGTAGATAGATCTTAAAACCTGTGTTCACTGAAGTTGTTGGACTACTGAGAACATACCTGGAGCAGCTATAAATAAACAAGTACACAATGTGTGGTTCTAAAAGTATGAACCACGAATAAAAATTGCATTAGCCGTTGTAATTCTTGCTGTGACACAGTGTAGTCCCTAAGGACAATGTTCCAAGTAGTTCTTGGATCTTGGAACATCTCTTAAGCATTTCCATAGTATCAGAATTTACTCAGATGGTCCTCAGGTTCTGGAGCATCGGACGTAGTAAGATGTTTCATGTTGTTTACCCTAAAATCAAATGAAATTTGATTCCCCAGGCTCGTATTTTCTCTCGGCGGTCCTGACCAGAAAAGCATAGAAAGTTAGAGACTTTTGAACGAATCGAACGAATAATACGCTACGTTTTTAATTAATTCCTAATGTTTTAATAAATATTGCTAAATTATAGGCGACAGATGTTGTTTGATTCCCAATATAGATAGATCATCGGAAACATCATTTTGGGTATATTGTGTATGAGTTGATGTCTCCATAAAAACATTTTACTTCCACTGATTTTATAATTCATGCACTTTCAATGAGCGTTTGAAACTTATTTGAGTAAACTTTTCTTGAATAACAATACATTAGAGACTAATTGATGTTGTTGTTATTTTGAAATTAAATTTCCCAATTTTTGAAGATATATTTCATGTCGTCTGGCCGTGTTGATTCGATAATTTCCTTATCAATTCAATCCATAAAATAATATAATCGGGAAAATGAATAACGAATGGTGAAACAAAATCTGAGCTACTCTTCATGACATTGATTACCGCCTGCAAAACTCCCGAACTCGTTCCACTCACATCACTTTGCGAAAGTTGCACGGAGTTGCATCCGAACTGTTTTAACCACAACCACAACACACACTAGCCTACTGTGCACTCTCGTGCTTCCTGGTCTGGAAATCACGCGCTCGTGGAAGAGAGCGGAGCGGAGAACCATCACTGCATACACGTACTGGAAGGCGAGTATATCGAGAAACCCGTGTGCGGGACTTGGGAATGGGTGAATTTTCGTTACTGGCTTTTCGTGACAATTCGCGCAAAACTGATCAGACCGCATGCGCCTTCACTTCGATCGACGCTGCGGATACTAACACCGTGATGGAAGGAAAGTTAAATTTCCGTGGAGTCCCCTGGTGATCCGTGCGGTGAAGTAGACTGTCGGTCGGGTTTGTGGGATAGCGCGTGTGTCCTCGATCCTGTTTTCTAATCTGTTCTCGGGTGTTCTGTTCCTCAGCGGGGAGCTATTTTTTTGTTTCACGACGAGCACTGCTAGTCCAATGGTCCCCTTCTTCTTCCACTTGCTCGGATCATTCGGGTGAAAATTTTGCGAAACGTAATTGATTTCTGTTGTTGATAACCAGAAGGAAAAGGGAAAAAATCAATCGTGCTATACACTTTTCTTCACCCTTAACCGATTTGTTGCATCATGCTGTAGTCAACCTTTCACGGTTGGAACCTTCCAGAAGACGAACAAAATTGTTTAGGACAACGAAGAAAAGTGAATCAAATGCATACGAGTTATGATGGGTAGCAAAATTTTTCACCAGAATCACTGAACCACTGAAGAACGCACAAGAAAGGATAACCGCGTTTACTATGACCACATAGAACCGACTTCTCTATGCAAGTGAGGCTCTCCGAAGTATCAAGTTTTCATCGCCTGTCGAAAGAACTAGTTTTCCTACACGAAACACATTCCTCTCCCACTCAGTTTTCACTCGTGAGCGCATTCCAGTGAGATTTCCATGCTGTCGAATGAGAACGTTTCCAGTAGATTTGATTGTGTAACAAATTGATCGTCATCTTTTTCAAATTTTCATCCATCCATTCTCCTCTCGACGAGGTCCACGCGCTCTCCAGCAGGTTCTCGCAAGAAAATTCATTACGTCATACCTCAGCTGTTACTGCGGCCGTTAGTTGGGCGACGGTGAGTTTGTGCCATTTGCTCACGTCCTTATCCCGACTTCTGGAGGACAAACATAGGCTCATAGCAAGGCGGACCGGGGGGAGTGTCTCAGGGAAAACCACAATTCAAAACAACACCAGTAACAACAATAACAACAACAACAACAACAACAACAGCAACATAGAAGGTTTGAATAAATACAGCTTTTTCCGTTCGTTCGTGTTCGATGCAACCAGCGGGAATCCGATTGGTGTCGTACGGAAAGCCGTATTTCATAATTAATGCTCAATTTGAAGGTCCTTCACAAAAGGCAGCCGTGCTGTTTCATAAATAATTTTTCGCCGTTTCCGTCGCTCTTCTGAAGGGTTCTTCTGGCGAAACGCTGTGCGAAGCCACGGTCTTTGTTCTTCTTTGCACTGGCATGCCATGATCCTGATGTATGGGAAGAAGTTATGTAACCGAATCAATTTTTCAACTTTCTCATATTGACGACGAAAGAGACTGTTTTCGAGTCGCCCGTAGTCATTGATGTGTGGGGGTTTATTTTATAAATTAAAATGGACATGCCATACATACCAAAAATCAGAAAAAATACTAAGGCTGTGAACCATTTCACGGTTAATTTTAACTTTTGGTTAAAATCTGACACTCGAGTGGTTATTTGGTGTCGAGTAGTTAAATTTGACTAAAACTGTGGCCCATTTCAAAATTTGACGGACGGAAAGTTATTTGGGTTTATTTTCCACTGGAAATAATTTCAACTAAAGAATTAGTATTAGAATTTTCATTGCGAGATTTTTTTCATTGTTGGAAAATAACTATCGATCTGTCAAAAATAACCATGCTCTCGAGCAGGGTTATTTTTGACAACATCAAATTAACCACTCGAGTGTCAGATTTTCACCAAAAGTTAAAATTAACCGCGAAATGGTTCACAGCCTAAATAATTGGTTTAGTAAAATTCCACGACTGGCTGCTTTGTTTTCTATACAATTCATAGGCATAAGTATTCTTATTAACCTAAGAGCTTTAAGGTGCAATGTAGATTTACTTTTTTATGGCATTTTTTAAAGTATCATAAATTGAAAAGCATCAATCGGAAAGGTAAGTGGATTGAATATTTATGAGGTGAAATCGATCCATTTCGTGATTTAATACCGGATACTATCAAAATTTTCCCAACCAAATTTGTTTTTTTAGTAATTTTCAAAATGTCTACCGATTTCGGTTAACGGCACCCCAAGGTGTTCAGTTACCGGTACCCAATTTTTTCTACAAATCGCGAAAAATTGTCAATTTCTTAGTTATCATGTAACCCTTTTTTCGTCTAAAGACTTTTTACAGACTTTTGAACTGATTTCGACTGTTTGGTGCGATCTTTTCGTTTTTGCTAGCTTAACTTGTTGTATTACCTGGCATCTCGGGTGATATGCAACTCGTGGACAACTTGACGGCTTCAATACATCCGTCATATAAGTAAAAACTTTGGTTCTCTGGCTCTGTTAGTCATGCGACTTCAAACAAATCGTCCAAGTCAATGAAAATGAACTTTAATGCTCTGATTAATGCCATAAAATGTTGCTTAGTGGATAAGAAGCCAATGAATTCGACTGCAGCAACGTATTAAATCCCGCGAAGCCGGTGGAGGACCGGTCTAATCAACACCAAAGGCACCATCATCCAAATCATTGGCCAAGAGAGCCTAGGCGAAGTCACCATCAGACAATGAAGACTTTTGTCCAAAACGCTTCCGTAAAGAATAAATTTCGTTTTTTCTTTGAATAATTGAAGTTTTACCTTTTTTATATATATAAAAAATAGGTATAGAATTCGCTCAAACTTTAGAAAAATTTTCCGAGGCCCGAAGGGCCGAATGTCATATACCAATCGATTCAGCTCGACGAACTGAACAAATGTCCGTGTGTGTATGTGTGTGTCTGTATGTGTGTTGTCAACTAAGAGGTCGAAATCTCCGAGATGACTGGACTGATTTTGATCTAGTCGCAAATTAAAGGACTCTACGTCACCCAGAACGCTATTGAATGGTTTTGAGATCGGATGTTTACTTTTTGAAGTATATGAAGTTTTATGTCAAAATTTTTAGTTTTTTGACAGTATCTGTCACACTTGACCTTGGAAACAGAATATGTTTCTATACTTCCACACGGTAATAGCTATCCAACAAGCCATAGATTGATTAAATCCGTCCATTTTCAACGGAGATATCGACATTTTTGTATAAGCGACTTTTCCCTCTATTCCAGCAGTAGGAGTTTTGAGCGCTGTATGACAAAGCAATGCTTGGGAGCAACGTGAAACACGATTTTTTATACTGTTACATACAATTGTTTCTAAGTAACAAAAAGACTGTGTACATCATCCTTTTTCATGACAATTTGCCTCGGACCGATTTTAGCATGGTTCGTTTTTGGCAACAAAATCCTTCGAGTATGGCATGTAAGCTAGGCGATGGCAGCAGCCACCTTCTGGTTTAGGAGATACAGGGTGATTAGTAAAAAAATGTCCATTTCACATAAATTAATCAGGTTTATCGGGTTTGGAGATTTGGATAGTCGATTACCAAATAAATTTATTTCAGTTTAAGTGGTATTCGTTTTTGGATTCGGAATGTACCCCCAAATATTTTCGCACCACAATTTCTCAAAGATGTCTACACACTCCTCAGGTGAATTAAACTGATTTCGGCTACACCGATTCTAGAATTCCGGTTCCAGTATCGAACCGTTTCTCTAAGCTCAATCATTTTCTCAAAAAGGCCAAATCGAACTTCAAAAACAAAAACTAATTGAGGAACTTAAGTTCCCATACAAAATTGGTGAATTTTATCCGATTCTGGAATTACAGATGATGAGTTTTTAAAATTCATACCGATATAGAAGATGTAAATTGTTGGGCGTATTAATTTATGGCCATATGAATCATTTTGGGTTATGCTAGTTACTGAATACCGGCTCTGGAAGTACCATAAATAATAACGAAAAACTCTGAAGTGGAAATTACTTCGACATCTCATGGAATGTTCAATCGATTGTCACACGTTAAGGTTGAAATTCGATACGATTTGCGGGTCGACATTACAGGGTAATGAGTGATTAAAATCTCAAATTGTTTAAAACGACGATAATTAAAATAATGTCATGAGAACTAAAAAACCTAAGAATATCCATGCAAAAAACACATGCGGATTGATAAAAAAAAGGTATCATCTCACTGCTAGGTGGATTAATCACGTTTTTACTTATATTTTTCCATTTTTAGCGAAATTTCCTGGGGTGCCGGTAAACGAACACCTTTTTTTGAAATGACCAAAATTTATTACTTTACTAAAGTTATAATAAAGTTTTTTCAATCATTGCTCTGATTTTGCACTTTCGAGCAGAACTGGCAATTAAACACCGTCAAAATATTGCATTTCTGCTCGAAAGTGCAAAATCAGAGCAATCCACGCCACCAGTATTTTTAAATGAAAAACGGCATTAGTTTCTTGTTCAGTTGTTAGCTAGGGACTTTAGTTTTCCATTGATGTATAGATGTCTGCATAATGTGCACTTAGTCAGAAGTTATAGGTGCACATTATGTAATAGGGTAAAATACTCCGCCTTTCCAACAATCGTAATAATGACATAATGACTTTGAATAAATACATTAAGAATCAAAGCGAATTACAATCACATGTAGTTTTAAAAATACTAAATGTTTGGATATATTTAGGAATCATATTGTTATTTTTGAGGTAAAAATATTATTATGGGAAAAAATCTATTTTAATTATTTAAGCCGTTGGTTTTACTTGAAGTCGATCTGACAATCGTCGAATTGAATTTCAACGTCGTTGAAATCTTCGTCTATTTATGTATATATTTCGATAACTTATTCAATGCTCAGCATTTTGTTAGGACTATGTATTTGTGAAGTTTACATCAATCAAAGCCTTGGAATAACATTCCTGTAGTGGAATTTGACCTTCTGTTTCAACAGACTTCACAGCCGATTCAGAGTGTACAAAACCATTGCATGGCTGGTGCTATGATTCTACTGACACTACGAATCCTTCCAGGTCGGGGCTCGAACATACGACAACTGGTTTGTAAGACCAGCGCCCTATGCATTGAAACGCCAACTCGGGACGGTTTACATGCACGATACAAAAATCTGTGTAACTTGCCGTCCCTGTTAAATTGCTGTAAACAAACCATTTTTGACGCTTGTAAAGATGGTCGGGTAAGCAATTCTTCAAACCCGAACTCGACCCGTACCAGAACGAAAATAAAAAACATTTACCCGAACGCAACTCGAACCAAAGATTGATTTTCCAAAACTTGAACACGACTCGTACCCAATAAAATGGAAATTAGAATTTTTTCCCGTACCCAACCCGAACCCGAAAAAAGTTTCGAAACTCGAAAAAACCCGAAACCAGACCAAATTTTTTAACCAGAATCCGATTGAAAATGAAACAATCAGTACCCATACCCGACTGGAACCCGACAATCATATCTTTTCCTATACCTGTCCGACTCAGGATCGGATCAGGTTTCGGTGTCGATTTCAGAAGCCGAAAATTTACCTGATTTTTTCTAGGTGTGTACTACTGTCATTGTTTTTTGTAGGAGGTTTGTTTTTTCAATAAGTCCTAAAGTTTTTTGACAGTGTAAAGTCCTAAAGTTTTTTGACAGTGTAAAGTGACGTCTCTACACAGTATTGTTTGGCAAATCATCATGAATAGGTTAACTTCAGGACAATGTTTCTAAATCATGGAAATTTATTTACAAAATCAGTGTTCACTAAAAATTGTTTATAGAGCACTTCGTGAATTTTATGGTGCACAAAAATCGTCCGTGTGAGACTTCCATGAAGAACGTAATTTCCAAAATTGCCGTATTTGTAGCAAAGATATTCCACACGCCGTCCAAGAATGCACCCTGATAAAAATACTGTTTGGTGCGGTCTATCCGCGACTACGAAGTTGAGTTTGAGAGCTTATGTGTGTGAAGTGGAAGTAAACAAGCAAAAGTAAAAAGTGATAAATTTTCAAACGTACCGTTTTCTTCGATTTTAGTTTTGCTGGTTGCAATGGTAAGTACTAGTGTTTCTCAAAAACTTTGAAGATACTAATTCAGTAAATAAATTGGAAATAATCGCTTTGAGTGATGTCTATTTTCTCTTGTAGAAAACAAGTGATCGGTATGTGAGAAAAAGTAAATATAATTTCCGAACAATATTTATGAATGAAAATCTACTGCTATTTTTTAAAATTCTTTGAATTGCATTAAAACTGCATGTTTTCTATTTGTGGTGCAAATTTTTCGTCGAAGTGTTCATTTGAAATGTGATAATAAAGCATTTTTCGATTCACCTTTAGGAGCCTTCAAAAGGTGATACGTGCACTATGTTGATGAACTTGTCGGATGCTTTCATCTACGCTGCCGGAGTAAACCGTTAAGTTAGTTGGAGTAGAAGAGATCTACAACGATGGATTTGTCTTATTTTCGACTTGTCTACAGTCCTTCTCTCCAACTATCGAGCCGCACGCAATAAAAGTTTGCACTAGAAGTGAGCTTTCTGCTTGGTTACTTTCATGTTCTTTCAAAGCAAGTAAATAAACATGCAAACATGTGATGGCTGTTTTGATTCATTTATTAGGGGTTTTTTTTAATATCCGTATTTAAGATCACAAAATTCTTAACATTTTATATGTTTCAGAAACTCGACTCTATAGAATGATTGACATCCAACGAGATTACAACGAACGGCGTTAAGATATTCCGAACCGATAACATCAGGCTTGAGGACATTTGGGATTTATTCATTAAGTATATTTTATTGTCAGATATTTAATAAATACATAAGTAAACAAATTGGCGGCACGCATTGAACGATAATCGATAAATGCAACGGGTACAGAAGCAGTCCTCAGAATTACTCATTTAGTTTTACGGTTCACACCTGGGAACAGAAAACGAACAGTTGCCTGAATTTGAGTTAGAACAATAATTGAAACTTACTTGGGAGAACGAAATTTATTGCCTAGCAGTTTTCGTTGGATCGTATCTGAGTCGTTCAATCTATGTTATGCATCGTTTATTTCACGTTTGTTTGTGCATCGTTTATTTCATTTCACATGATGAAATCGATATACCCGGTCGATACCTTATTTTTAGCAATCATAACATACAATTTGGCTCAACAATTTGCATTTGTTGTTCTTATCAGCATAACAAACACTGTCAGGAAATGTTTTTGCAAGCCCATTCGAGCAACTTTTCAGATCCATGATCTACAATATTCGGAAAAAAATTTTCTTTAATTATTCTCAATTACCTTCTTCTGTATTGTAATGCACTGGTTTGCTGCATTAGATTAACTAAGAATAGTTGTTTTGTCAAAAAAATCAAATATTTTCTTACCTATTCAGATTACTAGTGCCAGAAGAGAAATTTTTTCCGCTTTATACTGCCGAAATACCAGCTACGATACACCGCACAATATGTTGTAACAGTTCGGTTGAAAAGTTCGTATCGTGTAATAGAAACACACATTTTTTTTCCCAAAATTCGTTTTTATTATTCAACATAATTGCCATCAGAGGCGATACAGCGATTATAGCGATCTTCCAACTTTTCGATACCATTTTTGTAGTACGATTTGTCCTTAGCCTCAAAATAGCCCTCAGTTTCAGCGATTACCTCTTCATTGCTTCTAAATTTTTTACCAGCGAGCATTCTCTTGAGGTCTGAGAACAGGAAAAAGTCACTGGGGGCCAAATCTGGAGAATACGGTGGATGAGGGAGCAATTCGAAGCCCAATTCGTTCAATTTCAGCATGGTTTTCATCGACTTGAGACACGGTGCATTGTCTTGATGAAACAAAACTTTTTTCTTCTTCAAATGAGGCCGTTTTTTTGAAATTTCGTCCTTCAAACGCTCTAATAACGCTATATAATAGTCACTGTTGATGGTTTTTCCCTTTTCAAGGTAGTCGATGAAAATTATACCATGCGAATCCCAAAATACAGACGTCATAACCTTACCGGCCGATTGTTGAGTCTTTCCACGCTTTGGGTTCGGTTCATCGCGTGCAGTCCACTCAGCTGACTGTCTATTGGACTCCGGAGTGAAGTGATGGAGCCATGTTTCGTCCATTGTTATATATCGACGAAAAAAATCGGTTTTATTTCGATATAACAGCTCCAAACACTGCTCAGAATCATCAATTCGTTGTTGTTTTTGATCGATTGTGAGCTCACGCGGCACCCATTTTGCACAAAGCTTTCTCATATCCAAATATTCGTGAATAATATGTCCAACACGTTCCTTTGATATCTTTAGGGTGTCAGCTATCTCGATCAACTTCACTTTACGGTCATTGAAAATCATTTTGTGGATTTTTTTCACGTTTTCATCGGTAACAGCCTCTTTTGGACGTCCACTGCGTTCATCGTCTTCGGTGCTCATATGACCAGTACGAAATTTTGCAAACCACTTACGAATTGTTGCTTCGCCCGGTGCAGAGTCTGGATAACACTCATCAAGCCGTTTTTTGGTATCGGCGGAACTTTTTTTCATCAAAAAGTAGTGTTTCATCAACACACGAAATTCCTTTTTTTTCCATTTTTTTCACAATAACAAAAGTAACTTCACTCAAAATGCAATATCTCACAAACTAATAATCAAATTTATACACGTATCTTTTGAAGGTTGGTACTAACTGAAAATGGTATGGATTTAATTCTAGTGGCGCCCTCTCATAGAAACGCTACGAACTTTTCAGCCGATCTGTTAATGGCTAAAAAAGAATCATTTAAACAATTTCGTACTTCAACGCACAAAACATCAAATTAGAAAACAGAGAATTAAATAATTTAACTTCAGTGATAAAATACGCTGCTTTGTTTACATTCACTTCACACACAGATTAAACTTTCATAGATAACAGCACCGTTCCTTCTAGGTCGCGAATGGGCTGGTGGAATCATCGGTCCTTACTCATTAAAAATTAGGAAGGACAACGCGTTACCGTAAATGGAAATCGGTACAGAACTATGATCAATGCCTTTTTGTTGCCATATCTTCGATATATGGATATGGACGAAATGTGGTTGCAACAGGATGGTTCCACTTGCCATACTGCGGCCGAAACATTCGACTTATTGAAAGAACATTTCAACAAGAATATTATTTCGAGAAATGAACTGGTGAATTGGACTTCACGTGAAAAGTGTTTGTTTGATGAAACTACCCTGGGTCAATTTCAGTTTTCTCAAGCGAAAACGACAATAGATTCAAACGATAAGGCTTGTGGTTTGATAGGTTGTTTTCGGATTTCTTTTGGATCCGACTTCCGGTTCCGAAGTTACAGGGTGATATGTAATTTCTAACCGTCATTCAATGTGATGATGTAAATTTTTTTTTGAAGTTTGTCTGGAAATTGTTCCAGTTTGTTGGTGTTGTTTCCATACAATTGGCAGTTGTGCAAATGAGATAAACATTCTATGCACCCAGAATGCGTCGGATCGAATAAGTTAGTACATGTCTTCCGTTCTACAGAAAATATCTGTTCGCTGTTATTTCATAACTTACTGCACCGAATGTTAATTGATCTTCAACTGCATTTACCTACGTCATCATTGTAGAGTATCAATTAGCGTATGAATCGATTGGAGGTTGAACTGAATGGAAATGGACCAGAGGCAACCCTTGAAAACAGTAATTTGCGAAACGAGATCAGCTAGCCTACAGGAGGAAGGGCGCGCTGAACAATGTATGGAAAGTACAATATACAATGTCGCCATCGATCGCTTGCTCCGGACCGGTGCACGCAGTCATGTGATCAATTATCGTCAAATTAATAGCGGTAGTTTTACAATAACTACAGGGGGAAAAACAAACTGTTAGTTGAGTGTCAATTACCGGTGAACTAGGGCAGTGTGAACCACCAACAGTATGCTGATTGTTCGTTGGTTCTTTTTTTATTGTTTTCTGACACCCGTCGTGATTTATGTCCATTTGCGGTTATTATCCGCCTTGTTCAATCGGAATGAATTCTTCGTTATCTTTAATAGTTGAGGCTTCATATCGTAGAGAAGCAGCTGAGACTACAATATCGCTTCCATGTGTCAAGTTTTATTTTCTCATTTATTTTCTTTGTCACAATAAACGATATTTTGTCAATAATAATCAACGATACACATTGAACTTAAGCTTTTAACATTAGGTCAAACAACATTAAAATAGCTTTGGGGTTTTGGTATCTCATGGGGAATTGAGTTAAGTTTACGTTGCACTGCCAATGCTCTGTTCTTTTTTATACTACAGAGACTACTGAGAGCAATTTTTAAAACTTTAAAATTCGTTTCACGAAATTTTTTAGGGTTTTAAAAATGGTTGTAAACTTCTTAATTTTTCTTCCAAATGTTCAATTAAGTATTACACCCGAACCTCCGTTAACGTAAACTTTTTTTACGTTACCTCTTTTTACGTAACACTTTTTACGACAAAAATCCCAAATAACGTAATCTTTATTTACGAACCTACTTCGTAAAAAGATGTTTTTGCATACAATGAAAATCGTTTCCGTCTCTTTTATATACCATGGAAATTACTACAATATGGGTATTTTCGGAACGGGTTTGATGAGTAGATGTCGGAAAACGATGTTTGAGGTGGTTCTGAATTCCAAGATGGCGTCTTCCGGTTTATTGATATTCTATGAAAACCCTTACAATATGGATATTTTCAAAACGGGATTGATGAGTAGATGTCGGAAAACGGTGTTTGAGGTGGTTCTGAATTTCAAGAATATCGACAAACCAGAAGTCGTCATCTTGGATTTCCGAACTACTTCAAACATCGTTTTCCGTCATCTATTCATCACTTCCGGTTCGAAAATACTCACATTGTAAGAATGTTTAAGGAATATCGATAAACCGGAAGTCGCCATCTTGGATTTTGAACCGACCCCAAACATCATTTTCTTGCACCCACTTATCACATCCGTTCCGAAAATGACCATGTGATTGGGGGTTTCCACGTTCATTACACAAAACTTTTTTTACGAAGTAAATTCCAAATAACGTAAACTTTTTTTACGAACCAAATCCCAAATAACGTAAACTTTTGTTACGAACTACCTCCATTTACGAACTCCCGTTCAATTCGTAAATGGAGGTTTCGGTGTATATTATACATATCTAATAATACATATACATAAGGAAAACTTTTTTTACGTTGAAAATTCCACATAACGTAAACTTTTAATACGTCATAATTCGATTTACGTAGTCCCGATTATTACGTAAACCGAGGTTTGGGTGTAACAGTGAATTCTCCACTTTGTATTTTGCCATTGGTTAGAAGTTTTTTTTTCAATCCCAGACACGATTGGGTAGTTTTTCAAACGAATCAATATTTTTTTCCAATTATTGTTCTCAGATGCGACATTCCCGTTGTCGGTCATGAAAACGCTATTAAGCACAATTTCCATCGAACATCCTGACAATCGTCTGTTCATTTTAGTTTTTCTTTCCTTTCGCTTCACAGGTTGATCTAGATAGTACCATAAGCCTACTAATTTCCTGTTGCCATTACTTATCTGTCGTCCCAAAGGATGCCAAGCGACGTACCAAGCCCATTTATATTCATTTGGCGTGTTGGCTTTGCCAGCGTTGATTAATGGCATGGCACCTATTTTTAATAAGGGAGTCACTTTGAACGTACTCAGATATAGCGGAACTGCAGTGAAGTGAAATATTTAGGTAAACACATTCAGTTTAAGTGATTCAATCTGTTGTATGATGAAGCGGCATGTCCGAGCAAAGTCAAACATCAAAACGAGAACAAATTGAAAACTTATTATCATAGCATCAGATCAGATTGTAATCTTAATTTGATTAATTTCTCATCAATTTTTAAATTGAAGTCGCATAATGATATCGTTTTGCTGTTCACTTTCTTAAGGCTTACGAGGCAAAAGTTTTGTGGAATTCCAAAAATGATAATAAAGGGTGATCTTTTTAGAGGTATAGGATCTGATTTTCAAAAAAATAAACACAAAATTCGATGAAATCTTTATTGGGATCGATATAACGATCAATGTAATCTAATATTTGACCATGATTTTAAGCATTGGCTTTATTGTATTTTCAAAGCTTTTCCATGATGATCGAGATACACTTCTGCATGCATTCGAACCAATCAGAAAAGCATTTTTGCCACTGTGAAGATGGTACCTTAAAAACATGGTTTTTGAATACTCCAACGTTCTAGCGTCGAAAATCGTTGACCACGCAATATTTTCTTGTTATGCGGGAATAAAAAGTAATCAATGGGTGAGAAGTCAGGGCTGTACGGTGGACGACCCATCAATTCGACGTTTTGGCCGTTAAAAAGGCGCTGGTTTGAGCTGATGTGTGAGAGTTCGCATTGTCATGATGGAGGATGATTCGTCTTCTCTTGTTCATTGTGCGAATTTCTCCAAAGACTACACGCAAACAGTAGGGATGTCCGATACCGAGTCGATACTTTGAGGTATCGATACTTTGTTTCAAGAATCGGGTATTTTTGGTATCGATATCGCATCAGAGCGATACCGTTAGTATCGATACTTTTGGTCTCGATACTTACAGTATCGGAACAGATTAAAGTCAATTCCCATTACGACGGATTTTTTTTTGTTTCAATTATAGAGACTTCAACCTTAAGGTCATTCGTCTCTTCGGGCCAGAAAAACTTTCTAAGGCTATGTGCGGGGTTAGGAATCAAACCCAGGTGAGCTGCGTGAAAGACATCGATTAACCCATCCCGCTATACCCGTCCCCAATGGAACTTTTTTTTTTCTTCGGATTCGACGAAGCGCCAGGCTCGTGCATAGATTGGTATGACATAGACTAACCGTCGTGTAAATTCGTTCTCGACAATCTCGCTTCGTCCCACAAGTGCACTGAAAGAGAATGAAATGAGCGAAAGCTATCAACAAAATACACACATAAAGGCCATACTCTCAGAGAATTCAATCATTTCAATTTTTCTCACACATTGCACTCTCTCTCAGTGCGCCTGTGGGACGACGCGAGATTGTCGAGTACGAATTTCAACGACGGCTAGTCCACGTCATACCAATACATGCGCGAGCCTGGCGCTTCCGTTCCGTCCGTCCCTGGTCCCGTCGTAATAGCAATAGCAATTATTTCTATTTCTTTGCGTTTTGCCTTCGGCTCATCAGTGCTTAAAGCAGTTCAAATTGAACGGTCATCTTGCACCTAGTAGTTCAATTTAAACCGCAAGCTTAGCACTGATGAGCCGAAGAAATAGAAACAAAATATGTGCTTTTTACACAAACCAACAAAACTAATAAATGTTCAATAGGAATTGGCTTTTAGTGTAGTATTCGTGTACTGACATAAGGGTTAGTACATGAAAATTTTTGAGAAAAAAAGTGAAATGTGAAATCATGATGGCTCCAACACTCCAACAGTGGCTTGCGCAAATTCTTTGACGTGGACCAAAAGTTACGAAAGGCGAAGTGCAATCTATGTGGCAAGAAATATGCGTATACTAGTGGCACAACAAATTTATGGAGAAACCTTTCTGTACATCATAAAATAATGCCACAGTGGACAATTTTATTTTATTTCGAAATGATTGCTGCGTAAGTATCAATTGATACTTACAGGTATCGATACTTTATCGCCTTTTGATACCATGTATCGATACCCAAAATTTGGGTATCCCGATACCCTAGGTATCGATACTTGACCTTCCGAGTACCATCCCTAGCAAACAGACGGTTGTGTACCATTCAGAATTGACCGTCTTCTGTTGCTCCAGCGGCACAGTTGCCACATTACCCGTTCTGCTAATGTATACATGCTGCAATGAATAATAATTATAATGATAAGAAAAATCCAATCACAAAGCGTTCCATGCAACTGATTAATATTACTCTATTTAGCTTGAATATCCTACACAAAAGTAACAGGAATGCAGAAGATTGCTACGCCAATTCAAACGCTGCGCCAAATGATGCGCTCCTGTTACTTCTAAAAATCAAATTCATGTCAAATAGCATTTTATTGGGTTTAATCTAAATACTGCATGAACATTATCATCAGCATTAACCAGCTGGGAGTAAAACAAAGTTTTTTGCCGCTATCACTATTTGGTGCGGTATATTTTTTACTAATTTTGCATTGCGCACTGAGAACTGTAAAATTTACATTATCAATGTGAGTGCGATCCAAACTGATTATTTTCATTAAACCTACATCTAGCATTCTTTTCTCTTCGACTAGTATTCATTTTATTGCGAATTAAACAATAGGTGGCGAAATTAAACACGGTTTGTATCAAACGAGAACATATGTTGAAACGTAAACGTGCCGTAATCAAACCGGTATTTTTCCCAACTCTGGCGATAAGGACTGTTGAAAGAGCATTCCTGAAAGTTACAAACTGAGCCTTATGCATAAAAATTGACAAAAATCATTGATGCACATGCTCCTTTAATATTCCTTATCACCCACTACTAAACTTTCCAAAGATAAAAAAAAAACAAACAAATTTCCACGATTTTAAAAAGCCTCATTGACACGCGTTATCCTTAGTTAAAAATTCCTGTAGGATTACTGTTGTCACTAATTTTCACACCCTTCAACGATTTTAGACGTAAATCAATCGGCACTCATGTCTGATCTTGCTCATATGTGATTTTCTTCTACAATGCTCGGAGCTGATCGAATCGTCCAGTGATTTGATCTTACAGGAATCAGTGGTAATAGTAGCTCAAAATCACTACCGATTTTGTATGATGGAAGATCAATATTGATTTTGATCGATGTGATCCAAAAATCACTGATCAACTGATCTTAACAAGATCAGATCGTTAGTGACCTTCATTGGAAAAGATCACAAGCGATCATCTTCGCTAGTGATTACGGTTTGTTGATATTTTGTTCTTGATTTTTCCAGCCCTGATTCAAGAGTGTCTTCGAAGTTAACAGTTTCATTGCCTGTAAAATTCAAGAATTCAACTGCATGATCTTCTACATATGGGTTTTGCTTTCTAATTAAATGCAAAAATTTGACAAAATGATGCCTAAACTATTCGTAGATTCTCAACAAAATGTTCTATCAAATGTGCATAAAAATCAAACTCGCAATAATTTTTGATAATATTCCTGATTCTGTTTATTTATTAGACATAGATGGTAATTTTAAATGTATGTAACAGATCGGCTGAAAAGTTCGTATCGTTTCTATGAGAGGGCGCCACTAGAATTAAATCCATACCATTTTCAGTTAGTACCAACCTTCAAAAGATACGTGTATGAATTTGACAGCTGTCTGATTATTAGTTTGTGAGATATTGCATTTTGAGTGAAGCTACTTTTGTTATTGTGAAAAAAATGGAAAAAAAGGAATTTCGTGTGTTGATGAAACACTACTTTTTGATGAAAAAAAGTGCCGCCGATACCAAAAAATGGCTTGATGAGTGTTATCCAGACTCTGCACCGGGCGAAGCAACAATTCGTAAGTGGTTTGCAAAATTTCGTACTGGTTATATGAGCACCGAAGACGATGAACGCAGTGGACGTCCAAAAGAGGCTGTTACCGATGAAAACGTGAAAAAAATTCACAAAATGATTTTCAATGACCGTAAAGTGAAGTTGATCGAGATAGCTGACACCCTAAAGATATCAAAGGAACGTGTTGGACATATTATTCACGAATATTTGGATATGAGAAAGCTTTGTGCAAAATGGGTACCGCGGGAGCTCACAATCGATCAAAAACAACAACGAAAAACCATGCTGAAATTGAACGAATTGGGCTTCGAATTGCTCCCTCATCCACCGTATTCTCCAGATTTGGCCCCCAGTGACTTTTTCCTGTTCTCAGACATCAAGAGAATGCTCGCTGGTAAAAAAAAGTACGGGTGTGTAATGTCAGAGACATAACTGGATGTCGTGAATACGAATATGACACGCTTTATTTATGCTTCCGAATTCGAATTGGTAATTGATCGATTGTTTGAATTGTGCAACTTTCCCCTCACAGAAAAAAATAATGAAATTTACACGACATGTAAATCATTAGTAACATGTAATAGACATGTGTTGAATCGAGATTTTGATTGAAAACCTTCATCGATGCAAAACTAAATTGGATTGCGTTGAATTTTCAATGAATATAACTGTATCTTTCAATTAACGCTTAGTTTGCGATTAAATTCTATTGAAACCTACAGAATTGTACAGTAACTTTATGTTTAATTACCTGCTCTAAATATGTGCATGAAAATAGATGTAAATTCACAAAATATTTTTATCTGTGCTCTTTCATTACTAGAAATTTAAACGATGCGCCTAGACTAAATTACATATTAGTTACATTAAACATTCTGAAACGCAATTAAATATTATGAAATAAGCAGTATAGTTATAATAAAAAATGGTGGCTCTGAAAAGAACTTTTTATGAAAGCGTTCGTGATGAAGAGTGACGAGTTGAGTTAATTCAGCACGCAGACTCTGAATTCTAAACCCATATTCCGGAACTAAGCTCTGAAACTTGAAGACCGCCATGACTACCAGAATGAGTTGTATAAAGTACAGTAAAGTAAATCTCCGCATAATTCTTTACGAGTATTATTATGGTTCTAAAAAGAACCGAATAGAAGAAGTCTTGAATAAAGAACTGGACCCTGAGTTCAAGAACTAAATTTAGAACCAATAACAGACTCAGAATCCAGTTTGAATTCTAGAACTGCAATTTCGAAACTGAAATTAGTTCCGGAATACAGTTTCAGCACGCAGGCTCTGAATACTAAACCTATATTGCGGAACTAATATCTGAAATTTGAACTTCTCGTTACGACTACCGAAAAGCAAATGAGAGTTGCTACCTGAGCGTTTGAGGTTTTAACCACGCAATAGGTGCGCTCTCCGTCGCAGCTGGTTGATGGTTCAACTCCCACGACGTCTGCTTCCACCGAACGCACGAAAAGAAATGATCGATTTTCGACCACGGTTTCCCTTTTATACGCATTCAGTTGAAGATATGTGCCTGACTGCCTCAAAATCGTCGTCCTTGCGCGAAAAATCCAAGCGAAAGTAAAGAGTTTTCCGCATTATTTTCAAATTTTGAGAAAACTTAATTTTTGAGTTGTTTGTAGTTATCTCACATTGTTCAAAATATTATCCTAAATTCCTGATCATATTTTTGATGAAATGGTGAAAGAATTATGTTGCTACCATTAATACAAGTCGAGATATTCACGATTAAGTTCTGCCCATTCTTCCATACGGGTAATTTTGAAAAGGCGCCCCATAGTAAAGTAAGTCGACAAAAAATTAGAAGCAATGAAGAGGTAATCGCTGAAACTGAGGCCTATTTTGAGGCAAAGGACAAATCGTACTAAAAAATGGTATCGAAAAGTTGGAAGATCGCTATAATCGCTGTATCGCCTCTGATGGCAATTATGTTGAATAATAAAAACGAATTTTGGCAAAAAAATGTGTGTTTCTATTAAACGATACGAACTTTTCAGCCGAACTGTTATGAGAGCATTTTTGAAGATTTATAACCTTTTTGTGTTCATTTATATGCCAATTTCAATTTTATTGGCGGAGTTGTTCTGATCCGGAGAGGTTAATGAGCATAAGGTTAAAAACCTCATATTTCAGGAATTGCAGAATCGGAAGTTGGATCTCAATGAAATTCTATTCATAATAACTTTCTTTTGAATCAAAATTCGTGAAAATTGATCAATACCAGTTCCATTTTAGAGTTTTAGACCAATATATATATTTCGCAAACGATTCAAAGTCGTTTGCTGTATTAATTAAACAGTTGTGCTTGCAACCCACTATTTAACCTACATGTTGTTTGAGATCTAAAAGATTTTTGAATACTGAATATTGATGACGAACCTTTCATTTTAATCTAATTGTATAGAAATCAGATGTTTCTATCTTCGATAATATATGTCTATTCAAATATTTTTCGGAATCACTATTCATAAAATTGTAAAAAATTACTCCAATTATTGATGTTATCAGGCTTTAAAAGTAGTTTAATATGAATAAAATTACTAACATGATTACTATATTTAATTCAAGATGATATTTAAATGGGTTTAATGTATGACCATGCAAACAATTTTGAATGAATTTTAAGGTGATGTTGGGTAAGATCGCACCAGGATTTTCAAGAAGTAGATAAAAAAAAAGCTTTAGAATGATTGAATAGTCACAGATACTTTTTCCCGCTTTCACAAACCTAATTATTAACAATTGTGTCGTACGCCAAGCAAAGTAATTAAACAAGTATCATAGATCACAACTTTCAAAATATGTAGGGTTTATTATTCTTACAAAATTGTATAAATGTTATATTGTGATCGGGGACTTATCGGAGAGTTATTTAGCACAGGTTGCGTTGCTTACTCTCATATAACTGGAGCACTCGAACCTCGTTCTTGGTTACATGCGCTGAGAACGTACGAAGCGTTGTACATTCATTTCTGCCGCGGTACATAAATGCTTGAACGAGTTTTTGAGAGAGCAGCTAAAGTTCTTCGCTTGCGTTGGTTGTCTTCTAAGAAAGAGAACAAATTTGTCTAAGCACAATAAAAAGAGAGCGGCATGCATAAGGTCTGATGCAACTCTGTGTAACATACAGTTTCCACAATTTAGAAAATAATTTCAATTTTAGTTTTGTTGCGCAATTTTTTAATTCACGGTGTTCGGTTTTTTGATTCACAATCGGAAATCTAGATTCACATTTTCGTGCGCAAAATGGGCTTATTTCCACCTCTGCCACAAGCTATGTCGAAGACATCAGTCTTCAAAACCATTCTCATTATTAGTTATAAAAGCTTAAAACTCTATATGCTCACTAGCGCTGCCTAAAAAAAAAATTTTTTTCGAGATGACATTAAATCTCGACGTTTCATGCAATTCTAAGCCTTTTGGCATCAAAATTATTTTTTCGATTTCGAAAATTTCATGTACCCGTTTGAGTTTATTTTGATTTTTGTCGGTTCTTGGACAAAACCTGAACCAAATATTTGTTTTTCTTTCTTCTTAAAAAATGAAATCGCATCTAACAATCCATTCAATACGAGTAACGCTTCTTCGAATTCCGTCTCAAAGCAAATTAAGCTCCGTCGTTTGTGATACGGAAGCTTTTAAGGTGATGGCAGCTTTTTTCGGTTCGTCGATTCAAGCTTGCCACTTTGATCGTAACCACCGTTACTGTATCCACAATGTCGCTGATTGGCGCCAACATAGCTATAACGCATGTTTTTTCGCATGGCAGCACGTGCCTCATAGAATCATAGACCGAGGGGGTTGCTCATGACAACGGACGGATTTGTTATTTTCCATTTCAGTAAATAAGACATTACGTGGCGGCCGAGAAGCTTGGGATAGATTTTTACCATCGGCCTTGAAAATGGTTCGCGAGTGCGTTGAGGATTCTTTTGGTCCTAGGAGGTAAGTCGATAAATGTTTTATTTGAAATGTTGATTGAAATCGGATTTCTTCCCATCAGAATGACCAAAAAGTCCATTGTTGATTCGTGCAAGAAAAATAAGCTTTACGTCACGCCTCGTCTGAACGATATCCTATATTTGCATTATTCAGGTGAGTAATCGATAGAACCATTGATGACGTATCAAGAGATGTTAAATTTTCACCACCAACTCAGGATACAACGCAATAGAATCGCTTGAAGAGTATGTCGGTCTCAAGTGTCTGTGGTTGGAGTGCAACGCGATTTCGGCCATCAGTGGGTTGGAGGCTCAGACTGAACTGAAATGTTTATATCTGCAGAATAATCTCATCACCGTAAGTTTGTTGTCACCATCCGGGGGTGGAATTTTGAATTTGAACTCAAACATCTTTCTAGAAAATGGAAAATTTACATAACTGCAAAAAACTGGATACTCTCAATTTGTCCCATAATCACATCAACAAGATTGAGAATTGCGGTCACGGTAAATATTCAAAAAGCCAGTAATGTTCATATTACTAATTTTGTTATGCATCCAGAAATACTTCCCGTTCTCAACACGCTAAACATATCGCATAACTATTTGAAAACTGCGGATAGTCTTGAGCAGTTACGCTATTGTGACTTTATTTCAGTGCTGGATATTTCTCATAACCGAATTGAAGATATTGCCGTTGTAAAGGTTGTTATTGTTTTCTGTTACAGGTTTGACAATGACAAATAATGTATGCTTTGCTTTGAAGATTTTAGGTGACATGAAGGAGCTCCGTGTTCTAACCATGACCGGGAATCCCGTTGTAAACGACATTCCATCCTACCGAAAGACGTTGATTCTGGAATGTGTGAGTTTTTTTTCATGTGGGAAGATATGAAACTGTTAACACTGTTGTCATTTCAGAAATCGCTAACCTATCTAGATTCTCGTCCAGTAATGGATCGTGACCGAGCCTGTGCCGTAGCATGGTTAGTAATTGTTACTCTACGAAAATGCTACCATATGATATAATGGCGTTTGGTACAAGCCACCGATGATACACTAAAATTTAAAAAAAAATATCCAACAGAACTTCTTAAAGTTGGATATTTGATTTCTGTTGTTTTTTTCTGCAACCAAATTTTTGCCGAGTTAAAAGCAATCGATTAATATTTATTTGATTGTGATTTGATTGAAAAAAATTCTAACAATTCACTTAATTATATTTTTATCAAACGACATTATAGCATATGATTATTCCAATTAATCCTGGTGCTATTGGATGCTTCTAATTTTGTTAAATTGTAGGAAACGCGGTGGTTATGACGCAGAACGGAAGGAACATCAACGATGGAAACGGGATGAGCAGAAGAAGATTCGCCGAAGCATCAACGGTAAATGTTTATTTTAATTCAAGAAAAATTGTGAGACTCGGTGCTTGACTTCTTGTAAGTGATTGGACTTCACGAACAAATTTTCAACGACAAACAAGTGCCATTCGAGCTAATTTGATACATGACAATATTTATAAGAAGTGATTGATTATGAATGGGGCTAGTAGTTAGAGCATTGTAGATTGTAAAAGAACGAGTTTCATACTCTATATATCGTAAAATTTCTGTGTGTATATGCACTAAAAATATGCACTTGATTTTCTTGAGATCCCATAGAGTATTATTGAATTTTATCTTGATACGATTTCCGGCTTTGGGATTACTGGGTCATAAGGCACAAAAATTACAATTTCAAGAGTATGTCATATAG
Organism: Malaya genurostris; assembly: GCF_030247185.1. NCBI lineage: Eukaryota > Metazoa > Arthropoda > Insecta > Diptera > Culicidae > Malaya > Malaya genurostris. Next base: position 292,302,726 of record NC_080571.1, read on the forward strand.
TCATTATATTGTGCTTGTTCTGTTAATTGCAGGCAAAAAGTTATATCATATTATATCGGATATAACGGCGCGTAGCTCCCGGTTCGGGAAGTGCCGAAAATAATCGACAAAAACTTAAAAACGAAACTCACCACATTTTCTTAGGGACGCCTGCTCCGATTTCTTCAAACTTAGGCTCCAATGAATGGTCTCTACCAATCATCATATATTGAGCGTCTGAGAGCCGATCTGTCATAACTTTAGTTTTATAAGTTTTATTTAGACCCGGAGTCATAACTTAAATTCTCTTGATAACTCACCAGGACGCTCATTGATTGCCGATGCGATTGATATTATTTTCATTTCTCCTGTCACTGCTTGATTACGATGTGACTAAATATTAATCAAACAGCATAAACATTGAATTATATTCATTTACACCAATAAACTCCGAAGTCCTATGATTTTTTGCAAAGAACAATGAACTGTATCAATTTATGTTTATGTTAGTACTCTCATGGAATTTTTTTACTTCAACAGGGAATATGAGAATGAGAGAGAAAACAAAAAAGTCGTCTGTCTTTGACTGAGTATACTTCGACTTGGTCATAGAACTATCGAGTATCTCATTTGACAGACACATTGACCGTACCGATTACAGTTGACGATGATTTTAGTCAGTCTGTCAAGGTCATCTGACATGACTGACAGTTTGCAGCTCTGGTCTTACAGTCCCATAGACTGCTCTGTATTTTATCGGATCCGGCTTCCGGTTCCAGAATTACAGGATGGCGTGTGTTTAACATTTCAAACCATAAATTAAAAGTATAAAGGGTGATTTTTTTAGCTGATATTTTTTGGCAACACTGATTTTGACAGATCTGCGTAAATCGTGTCTTGTGTCATTATCAAACTTATTCAGTTTTGTCTATAATTTAATCATCAATCGACTTACGAACGAACGAACGCTTGCAAATTATTGAATTTTACTATCAAAATTCGTGCTCGGTTATCTTCTTTTTTATTGAAAAACTGCGTTCAGAGACGAAGATCATTTTTGGTTGAATGGACTCGTCAACAAATAAAAATTGCCGCATCCGGAGTGAAGACCAGCCAAAAGCATTGCAATGCATCCCAAAAAAATCATTTTTCGGCGTGGAATATGAGCCGGTGGCATCATCGGGCCTTACATCTTCAAAGGCGACGATGGGCGGAACGTTACTGTGAATGGCGAGTTCTACCGTGTGATGATTGACGATTGCTTTTGCCCAAAATGGAACAATTGGACGTGCCTGACATGTGGTTTCGACAAGACGGTGCCACATCCCACACGGTACGCGAAACAATGACCAAATTGAGAGCCACCTTCGGTGAACAGTTTATCTCACGTTTTGGGCCCATCAATTAGCCGTCTAGATCGTGTGATTTAGCGAATTTGTCATATGTCAAATACCGGCCGATATATTGAAAAAAGTGTGCCGAAATTGGACCATGTGCATGGGTCATCTAAACCGGAGCCACGACCAACATTTGCATGAAATCATCTTCAAACATTAAATTATATTGATCGTTCTATCGATTCCAACAAAGATTTTATCAATTTTCTTAAATTCAAATCCTATTCCTCTTAAAAATAAACAACTTTCATAACGGAAATGTGCATTCTATTTTCTCGAAGATGGCTGGTCTCGTGCTTTCAATTTTCTCAGAGATCAGTAAACCGATTTCCACCAGTTCGCTCTCACATCTCATCCAAGTCAGTCGATAAAACAAAACCGCTTACGTTCGGTACGGAAGAAACCAAGTACAGTATTGTGTAGTGAAGAATAGAACGGCCTCGAAATGAGTGAACCAAACGAACAGAAGCTACCGCCGACACGAAAGAAAACAATTATTGTTGACTTCAGGCAGTGCAAAATTCGACCTTCGATACGAGAACTTGAAGGTTTGCTTAAGGAGCAAGTGCATCTTGACATTGAACGTGTGCATTTACTTCAATGCAATAAGACAAATAATGTTGTTTACATCCAGTTTTACAAAGAGTTGGATGCAATTCAATTCGCAAGAGTAAATAAAAATGTGCATTATGTGGAGCATTATGTGGAGCACGAGAACAACATTCCAGTATACGAGGTCTGTTCAAAAAGTACCCGGAATTCTCATTTTTCTAAAAAATATTTATTTATTCATCTACATCTATATGGTCCCCTTCAAAGTAAACCCCCCCTAGATATAATACACTTATGCCAGCGTTTTTTCCAGTCTTCGAAACACCCCTGATAGTCACTTTTTGTAATGCTCTGTAGCACTCTCAGCGATTCTGCCTTTATCTCTTCAATCGATGAAAAACGCTGTCCTTTCATGGGTCTCTTCAACTTTGGGAACAGGAAAAAATCACACGGAGCGATATCTGGTGAATAAGGAGGTTGGGGCATGATTGAAGTCTTGTTTTTATCCAAAAAAGCGTTTGTTTTTTTGATCAAAATTCAGCAGTTTTGGAACGAATTTTGCTGCCACTCGTTCCATGCCCAAAACATTTGAAAAAAATATGATGGCATGAGCCAACTGATATGCCAACTTCATCAGCAACTTCCCTAATAGTGATTCGGCGATCATCCATAATCATTTTTTCCACTTTTCCCACATTTTCATCGATTATTGACCTGCTGGGTCGACCGGAGCGTTCGTCGTCTTCAACGTCTTCGCGGCTATCTTGGAAACGCTTATACCACTCGTAAACACTTGTTTTTTTCATAGCAGACTCACCGTAGGCTCTCTGTAACATTTCGCACACTTGGTTACACTTTATTTCATTTTTCACGCAAAATTTAATACAAATTCTTTGACTCTTCAATTCTTCAATTGTTTAAACAAACAAAAATCGCCGAGCTCAAAAAAACACGTCTACACCAGCCGCTACAAGAATACAGCTGAAAATTTCACCATACATTAGGGACATATGTACCAACACAATAAAAAAAAAATTGACCACCGGACTCTCCAGACGCGCGCAATTAAAAAATTCCGGGAACTTTTTTGAACAGACCTCGTATATGGAAGATAGTGCTATAGAAGTGCGTGTGCATAATCTTCCCTCAAGCGTCATCGATCCTTATATTCGTAAAACTATGCCCCAATACGGAGAGATTCTCTCTATCGAAAAAGAAAAGTGGAAGAACTTTTTCCCCGGTATTCTACATGGCGTATGTTTGTTACGCATGCGCTTGAAAAGGACTATACCTTCTTATGTAACTTTCGGTCAGGATACAAGAATCCCGTGCAAATCACTTGTTACCTATGACAATCAGATGGCTACCAATGTCAATATTGCCAAAAAGCTGTTCATTACGGTAAGCCATATGATAAACTGGACAAGGAGACAAGCACACCAAAGGACAACGGTGCTTCCTTCACACCAACCCCAAGCAACCCCAGTACACCCGTGACAGTCATCAACGACAGTGAAGTATCCCCTTCGACGAAACCATCCAACGTAACCCCTATAGAACAAAGTACACCAGCTGCAGTTAACAGCTTACCATCCAACCAACCAGCAACTGCAAACAATGTACAACAAGGCGCATCTACAACAACTAGCAACGAAATCAACAACAATACCACGGCAATGGATGACGAGACGAACCACGAACAAACTGCCCCTCAATCCTCGCAGGAGAGAAATGGAAGCTCCTCTCCCCCTAGAAAAAGGTTGACAACGAGATGCAATACAAAAAAAAATAGCTGAAAACTCAGCTCAATCGACCACGTAAAGCTTGTACGCAAATAGGCCTTAATGAGAGTATCTCTTATAAAAAACCGATTTCCATAAACTTAGATTAAAATAAATGGTCGAATTGGCTCATTGACTGCCATTGAATTTCATCAAGATTCAACCTACGGTTCCGGAGTAATGTAGTGAAATGTGCAAAAAACCCTAAATCTTCATTGACTACTCAAAAAACCCAAAACGTTTCTGGTCTTTTGTGAATAACAAGCGCAAGGAGAAAGGTCTTCCTTCCATAATGACTCTTGGGAATGAAAGTTCAAGTTTGTCTGGTGAAATCTGCAAGCTGTTCGCTAAACACTTTTCAAGTGTTTTTGAAACTGTTCCGTCTACTTCAGCACAGGTGGAGACCGGTCTAAGAGATGTTTCTTGTGATGTACTAAGCCTTAATAACATCCAGTTCACCAACGCTGATATGCTCACTGCATTGAATAAGCTGAAGTCATAATCATCGTCTGGTCTACGAATTTCGTAGCGTGGCCTTCATATCACGCGTTATTTGTGATATCGACCGATAAGTTACCTTCAGGCAATAACTTGTGCAAGAAATTGCAGTCGAGGTATAAAAAAATAGAGCATTAGTTTTAACACCAGACGAATAAGAAGACTTTTCACTGTAGCTTATTATTATGACTTACTCTCAGCGAGTACCGAGTCTTTCGGAATTCCTCTTCAAAGTGAATGTTGATAGGTGTCTTATTGACCGTTATCACAAAAAAAATCGCAAGATATAACCGACTTCAGTAGAAAATGTAATAGAATTGCAGTAAGGCAACGGATTAGTTACAAATTCCCTAAAACCAAACAATCTTTTTTTGTTAATTATTATTCTTGATTCTTAGTCTGTGCACGTTTTTATACTCGAGTTCAGGCATTTCTCTTTTTAAAAAATGTCTAGACTCATAATTTACATAATTTGATTTGATACCGTGTACGCCTGTATGTAACGTTATATTATCATTGACCAAATGCTCCAGCATTTGTATTATCAACCAAATCTTTTGTGTTCTTAAAAATAATATGCAGTGCTGCTCTCACCAACACCAACAGTGCATATTTGGAGCAGGAAATTTAATATAAAGTTACTTCACTGTGCTTCATTTTTCAATATACTTTAAAAGTAAAACCAATCGTCAATATAAATAAACGATCATATTCATTGAAATTAATGTATTCCAATTTAGTTTTACATCGAGAATGGTTTTGAATCGAATTTTTTATTCAACTGATGTCCATTTCATAGTACTATTTATTTAGAAATCGTGTGAATTTCTTATTTTTTTTCAGTGTATGGCTTAATTCATAAGAACGTATTTCGTAGAATGACATGATTTTACAAAAAGGATTCAGCCTTTCAAGCAGGCTACACTTACACATTTCAACACATAAAAATTAATCTCAAAAGACTTAAATTTAAACTATGTTTTTGGGCGTACTGGTAATGGTACGTCTAAACCGTGCACAGTCTTGAAAACAAATATGTGTAATTTTACGGTTTTAGTAATTGTCTCGAACATAGTAGACACTGAAAATAATTGCGAAAAAAGTTATGTACAAAAAAGTGATTTTAAGTGGTTTTCAAACGAAAATGCTTCATATATCCGAAACTATATGTGTTAGACCTATAGCTTTTTCGGCAAAGTTTTTTCTCGTTAGAAGTTCTAAAACTTTGTAGAAGACATCTTTTTTCTGTCTCTTAAGGGAAAAAAGTTGTTGAAATGACCTTTTATCGTAGTAGGCTTTGCACATTTTTTATTGTGATCAAAAGACGAGGTATAGTTTTGTGAATGAGTTCTCTAAAGAAACTATGTATATCGGATCAACGTTTTAGCAGCTAGAGAATTAAGTTCACGTCTTTGTCGATTCAAACCACTGTGTGGTGGTCTCAGACGGACGATTATGTGCACCATAAAATTCACGAAGTACTCTATAAACAGTTTTAATTGAACACTGATTTTGAAAATAAATTTCCACGATTTGAAAGCGTTGCTCTGGAGTTAACCAATTCATGATAATTTGCAAATAATACTGAGCCGAGACGTCACTTTACATTTTCAGAACATCTTTCAGATAGTAGAGTAAACCCTATTGAAACATCTCGACATTCGCCATAATTTGTATCTTCATTCAATATTTCTTTATATTTTTCTAGCTACACTCCGTTTGCGACATCGGGGTGATGGTGAACCAGAACTGGTGAGTTATTTGAAATAACAATTTATTCAAAGTAACTGCAATTAATCTAAAATTAATATTTAAGCTGAAAACGAGTAGCGACGAAGAAGAGAATGACAATTCTTGCAAACCCGGTGAGGACTCCGAAACGATGCTGGAAATCAACGAAAAAACTAACGAACAAGCATGGGATGAGGTGGATCGTTTACTTTGCGAACAACCAAGTGCCGCCGGTTCGACTAGTATCTTTCAACGATTCGCCCCGAAAAAAGATCCGCTACTGACTAGTGAATTCGGTGGTGATGTAACTACGGCAGATGTGAGTGGCAGTGCATCAAAAGATCAGTTTGTATCGGATCAGAATAATTTCCAACGCAAAAAGGAGAAGAAACTAATCGAGGAAATTGATTCAGACGACTATAATGTTGAAAAGGAGGAATATGTTCAAAAAAGACATCCGTTGGAGTTGATTAAACCTTTGCGATCATTGATTGCTGAGGAACCATCAGAAGGCCCTGTAGTCTCTCAGTGTGTATTCGAAAACGATACTATTTCCTCAGTAATTGAAATGAGTCAAGATTCAGAAGAAGTTCTCTCACCTGCGGAACAAAAGAAAAGCAATGTAAAGAAAGCTGACCTGGAAGATGATACTTTGAATGTGGTTATCCAAAACGATGTGGAAATCTCGATCTCCATGGAATCCAAAGAAGGGGAGCTAATTAGTTATGGTGATACACAGCCATCTGCTCTTGAAAACACCGGAAACTCAAACATTGATGAGTCGGACTCGAAATCGTCTAGCGTTTCAAATAAGAATGTAGAACAAAAGGATAATAACTCGTCGGATGCAGAGTCCTCCGACAGCAACGACATGTACGACAAGATAATACCGAAAAAGAACCGCAAACTAGCAATAAATTTCCAATCCGATCCGTCTATTTCTTCTACGGATTCAGAAGACGAAGAACCAGTGAATTGCTTTCCGAAATCTTTAGAAAAAGAGAAATCAATTGCTGATTACATTGATGATTATAAGAAATTTTTCCGTTCCGTAAATATCTTGGATCCTAAGCCTGAGGAACAGGAAGATGACTCGGAAGTAATTCGATCTCGGTTAGCTTCGCCTGATCGTACGAAGCCACTTGTGTATGAAGGTGTTTTCAAGGCCATGGAGAAAAACTCTAATGAGTCAAAAATCGCACAAGCTCGGAAGGAAGTAGCGGAATCGAAAGAAAAACTCATTGATCGGTTACTCCAACAACACTCAACTGTTGCTATGAATCTAGAGCAACAACAGTTTTCAATCTGTGGAACGAAGTATGACTTTAGTAATTACAGAATGGAAGTTATTCGAAAGGACCAGGAAAAACTTCAGGGTTTGATTGACAGAGTAGCCGCCCAGAGGGATCGTTATAATTCGCAAATTGATGAAATTCACGAGCAGCTTGAAAACATCATGGAGGACTATGGACAAATAAGTGCGAAGGTACAAAAAATCGATGAGCTCATTCTGAGTATTGATGAGGGCACTAACTTTCACAACATTGAAGCAATTATCCCAAACAGTGGCAGTCAGATAAGTGTTGAAGAAACAGTTGTTCATCAGAATATCGAAAATAATGAGATTGGCTGTCCGTTTGAAGTTGCCGTAGACAATTCTTGCGAGGAAAAGGGAGATCTTGTCGAGGATCCGGTACGCATTTCATCTACGGTAGCTGAATTGAAAAAAAACACAGATGTGGATGACCATACGGTCAAAGTTAACCAAGTCATCGATAGAATAATCCATGCTGCTAACGATTCATCCTCCAGCAAGTCTATTTCTGAGACCAGTGATTCGTACGAATCTGCCTCGGAAGATTCTAGTGAAGATGAGCCCACAACACTTATGCGACCAGATCATACACTTCTGGAACTTCTGGCGGCTCCAAAACCGGTTCCTTTTGTAGAAGCCGAATTGAAGCCAACCATGAATAATGTGTTAACCTTGGATCCGGTTTATCGAAAATTTCTAGAAATTCAAGAAGAAATTGATCAACTGACCGAAGAAGAACTCTACAATATAGTGACGGAAGCGGCTGGTGAACTTTCGGATAACCCATCGGATGTTGGGTGCTTCACTGTTGGCGTTGATCAGTATTGGAAACGGTTCGACGATATTGAAGATTTCCGAAAGAATATCAACCTAAATGCACACCCGATAATACAGAAGTTCAGACAGTTTATTCAATGTCACAACATGCACCAAGAGCAAACCAGCACAGTAGTCAACCTTGATAAGATACGTGAGAAATTGGAGCGTCGTTTATCGAACCAGATGTTCGACGAATATCTTGAGTTAAGCGGCAAAGCGAGCATTTGTACCAACGGTGAAGAATCCTATTCCAATGAAATAGAAATTATTGAAGCTGAGGAAAGTATTAAAATTAATTCAGCTGAAGTATTCGATAAAACTACGGCTTGGGAAGAAGTCGAAAATCACGAAGATAGCAAAAGTACTGACACTAAAGTTGGCAATCCGGTTTCCAGTACACTGGATTTGGAAGACGCGGAATCGAAACCTGCATATTTGAAGTCAGGAAGCGATGCTGCTAGTGATGTGGAATAAACGAGAGAATGATTTTCTATTAAATGAGCTGATAATTTAAAAATATCGTTATTTTTATTATAATAAGTAATGTTTTATCGTAATTAATAAGCACGTTTCTCAAACACATACTTTAAAGCCTCTCTCCAGATTTGGTATAGTCTACACAATCCACAGGATGTGCTCTAGTACTCCACTGTAACACATTTAGTTTTGAGATATTCGTTCAAAGCTTCTTTGCCTGAAAACAGAAAAATAAAATAACAACTTATTTATTGCCCCAGTCGAAACACTTTCAATCTTACCTAAATCCTTTCCGAAGCCACTTTGTTTGAAGCCTCCGAACGGCGCCGCGACATCGGTCTTATTGTACGTATTCACGAATACTGTTCCGGCTTCGACCTTCTCCGCAAATAGCAAAGCCTTTTGGATGTCTTTCGTGAAAACTCCACTTGCCAATCCGAACTCAGTGTTGTTAGCCCTTTGCACCAAGGCATCAAAATCGCTGCTGTGGAACTTGGAAATGATCATTATCGGTCCAAAGGATTCTTCCTGCGCTATGAACATGCGATCTTCCACGTCGGTGAATACGGTCGGTTCGAAGAAGAACCCTTTCCTGTTCGGAACTCGTTTACCGCCAATGACCAGCTTGGCACCTTCCATCACTCCAGTTTCACAGTACGACACCAATTTATCCAGATGTGCCTTATGATTCTGGGGTCCATGTGCTGTCGCTCGATTCAGCGGGTCCCCAATCGTCATGGTTTTAATATTTTTGACTACCTTGCGTACAAATTCGTCGTGAATTTTATCCTCCACGAACAACCGTCCAGCGGCAATACAATTTTCTCCTTTGTTGAAAAACACTGAGGACATTCCGAGTCGAACGGCCCTATCGAGGTCGCAGTCGGCAAATATAATCAATGGACTTTTTCCACCGAGTTCCATCGAGCACTTCTTCATGTTGGATGCTGCACAGGATGTCATAATAACCTTTCCGATTGGAGTAGACCCGGTGAAACCAAGTTTGCGTACCAGAGGGTGCTCAGATATGGCTTGACCCGTTACCGATCCACTCCCGGTTACTACATTGATAACTCCGGGTGGGAATCCAGCTTTGACGGTCAGTTCGGCAAACTTCAGAGCCGTCAAAGGACAAACTTGGGCCGGTTTAATTATGACCGTGTTTCCGGCCGCTATGCAAGCAGACATCTTCCATGACAACATCATCAACGGATAGTTCCAAGGAGTAATCAATCCACAAACACCTATTGGTTCCCGCTTGGTGAAGGTCAATACATGGTTCGGTTTAGCCGGATTGACCGGAATCGTTGAACCTTCGATCTTATCCGTCCATCCCGCGTAATAGCGCCATGCATCGATCGACATGCCGATGTGGGTTTTTAAGGCCAGCGTATAGACTGCTCCTGAATCCACCGATTCCACGGTTGCTAGCTCCTCTTTGTACTGTTCCATCAGGTCAGCCAGTTTGTACATCAGCTGTCCTCGCTCCCTAGCTGAAACCTGACTCCACACCCCCTTGAATGCTTGGTAAGCGCAGTTTACTGCATAGTCCACGTCTTCGGGGGATGCATTTGCTACCTTGCAGATGATTTCTTCCGTCGTCGGATTTACGATATCCAAAGTTTTACGATTCTTTGCATCAATGAACTGTCCGTTGACAAACATCTGAGTGGGAACAGAAATTACCTTCTTGTTCTCGCGTATCACAACTGCTTCGTATTCGGGTCCCGTTCCAGCATCGCTAGTTCCACTACGTGATCTGGTAACGACCTCATTCAAGAATTCGGCGTACGCCGGAGCCATGAAAACATTTTCATTCTCCAGTGGAACTTCAAGAGCATCCTTTACCTCTTCCACTAGTCGTACTACGTCCATTGATCCCGCTCCACATGCAAAGAAGTCAGTATCTGGCTCGATCTCCACTTTCAGAATTGCTTTCCATATATTTCTTAGAACACTTTCCATCTCCAGTTCTCGCTCATCCAGCACTAGCGGGACCACTTTCTTCCCGGCTTGTGAGAACCATTGGCTGGCCTGAATCATCTTGCTGCCTTTTTTCAGCCGTTTTACCTTAACTAATCGACCGTCGGTTCCGGTTAAGAAAATCCCGTCTCGATCTACGAATGCATCCCCAGCAGCTCCCTTGAAACGAATTGGTTTTGCATTGTCCAGCACCACCGGGGCGCTCATTGAGGCACCATACAAACGAACAGGACTCTCAACTCCATCTTCTCCCTCGATAACTGCCAACGCTCCGGGAACCGAATCCAATCCTCTGATAAAGTTGAAGATTCGCTCTGCCGACTGATTCAAGTTGATATATTGATTCTCTTCTCGGAACAGAGCCGGATCGTATGTGGCACCGATCTCTGTTTGAGGTATCTTCGGTGCTGTTCCTTCGGCGATCATATCCACTGCCTCGGCCATAGCAGTCACTCCTTCTGGATAAAGGAATCTTTTGTACAGCGAATCCAGAGTATCCTCACCAAACACAGGGCATTGTCTCTGCAGTAAAACCGGTCCCGTATCCAGTCCATCGTCGGCCCAGAAGATCGAGAATCCGGCCGTATTGTCTCCTTCAATCAAGGTCCACGAAATAGCACTCGCTCCACGGTGTCGGGGCAATATCGAAGGATGATAACAAATGCTTCCAAGTTTTGCACCGTCGATCACTTCCATCGGAATGAACTGACTGCAGAACGGAAGGACATTCAAGTTAGCGCCCACCGATCGATACTTGTCGAGAACCTCCGGAATCGGAACGCCTTTCCGTCGCCAGGCGGAGATTTTGAACACCGGAATACCATACTGGCGAGCGGTCGTGGCTAAGATGTCCTCCCGATTTCCCTTGTCGGCGATCGTGAAAACTCCTACCACGATGTGATGATGTTCGAGCAGCACTTCCAGCACCTCCGCGGCAAAGTTGCTCTGTCCGATAATGGCTATTTTCAGGTCGCCCGTGTGACCACCGGATCCGTTGAGCTATAGGATAAGAAAAAGTGAATCAATCAACACGTCGGAAACTGTTTTTCGTAATATAGCGGGTAGTCAGTTTCCAGTGACAATAACATCGGCTCACATTCTACGAAAAGTAAAATCAGCTAAGAGAATGTGAGTGGTTGTTGCACCTCTAAACTGGGGATTTTTATGTTCTCACTAGTAGTTGATGTCGTTGTTTAATGTAGTTTGAAGTATAAACAAGAAATTTCGTTTATTGTATGTTACATGAAGTGTTTTGTTGAAACGACCAGCTAATTATTTATTTGAATATATTGAAACAGTAAAATAGAAATCAGCAGATGAATAAAAAAACAAATTCTTAATCTAACGAAAAAAGCAGATTGGAAAAAATGGTCTTTTCTCTTGCGGGAAGGATGCCGTAGGGTATAACTTTTAATAAAACTGCGGGGTTCAAGCTCGCTTACGCTTGATTGAAGAAGATGTGCAGCTGCAGTCCTGGTGATATAAACAAAATTCAATACAGCGTAGTGAACAATAGAGTACTCTGAACAATAAGTGGATCTTGAGATGCACTAGCCGCAAGTACAAAAAGCAAAGTTTTGACCAATGGCAATTGTTATTGACTCCATTCAGTGCAGTATTTAATATTCAGTAAACAGAATTGAAGACAAAAAAGCATGCTGAACTAAGAACTACAGTTGAACAAATGGGATGGCTCAATCTACGTGCAGTTTTTGAAAGAACACGAATCGTAGCTAGCCAGTCATGTTCGAGCAGGAAAATAACAAAGCCCAGTGCGTTGAGCTTAACAATGTCAGGTATTACATACCCGTCTATGTTGATGAGCTGTTGCCATGGCCTAGGACAGGACCTGGCAATTGTTAATCCACTTTCCGAACCAGTTTCGGACCAGCTCGTGATTGGTTGAAATTGAGTAAGTTTGTTGAAATTAATATTACTGCGGGGTGGTAGAATAAGTGTTGTCAATATCGTCGGTAACAATGTAGTTTGATATTGCATATTTTGTTTTTCGAATCATCTTTTGAAAATTGTTAATTTCAATAGTGCTTTGCCGTAGTGAGCATTTCTGGCGCCCGAGGCGAACTCAAAAATTGTTGCCCCGCCAATTTTTTAGCAAACACTATGAAGACGAACATATTTAATTTCATTTTGCTGTAAATTAATCTCAAGTAACATTTTCAAGTAAAAAGTTGTAGCTTGAGTGTTACACCATAATTCTTGCATTGAAACTGAAAACTCTACAAAAGCCTTCTGAAAACCATTATAAGATCATATTGCTGCCAAGTGAACAGTTTTTTATAAGGTTTTATAACATGAAAAATGAAGAACCAGCATACCCCTTCGTTAAACCTATTCCGAAATGATTCAAAATTCAAAAAAAAATTTAAAACCTGCTTTACAATCAACATTAAAATTACTTCGATGAATATAGTAGATTTTATTTGCAACTTTTAGGTTTTTACAGTAAGTAAAAAATGCGCTTTCATTTTTATCATTCATAATGAATGAGTTTATTTTTAATTATTACTAATACCTGCATACGCATGGCTGCCAGATGGCTGACTAAACGCTGCCAGCTGGGAAAATATGGCTGGCAGACATTCTGGTGACCGACTACCTCACCGTTGCCAGATATACAACTCAAACGATACAACCGTATCCACCAGGATTTATCCACATTGAAATCTTTGACATTTTTAGCGAAGGTGAGAAGATGAAAACGTTCGGCTAACTTAGATATAGGCGACTTTGTTTTGTCAAATTGGATTTGACAACCATCACTGAATCAATTTTAGTAGCCGTCTGGTCTTCATGGCTGCCCAGGTAGCCAAAACGCTATGCGGGATAAAGCTTCATTTAGAATTGGAACAAACTTTTGCTCATATTGCGCTCCTGGTGGACGGATTTTGAAGTTCTTGTCGGGAATTTTGTCAGCTTCACGTATGATTTTTGACATTCCGCAAATGGACTGTACTTTGTAAACAATCAACATGGAAGCCGAAAAAGGGACAAAAATTTTGCACTGTTATTTGCAAAATCCATTGTGGTCTGCATCTAGGCTAGCAAAACAGCTGAAATTGCCCAGAAATACCGTATGGCGCGTTATCAAACGGTATTAGGAAACATTGACGACGATTCGGAAGCCTCAAGCCAATCGTCGGAGTGGAACTGTCAACCGGAAACTGAGTGGTAAAATTTTGAAGACGAATAAGAGGAATCCTAATCTGTCGGACCGTGATTTGGCCAGAAAATTCGGTTCTGCCCATAGTACCGTGAGGGGAACTCGACTCCGGGAAGGAATCAAGTCGTATCGATATAGCAAACAGCCAAATCGGACCATAAAACAGAATAGTGTGGTAAAAATTCGTGCTCGGAAACTATATGACCAGGTGCTGACCAAGTTCGACGGGTGTCTTCTAATGGACGATGAAACCTATGTCAAGGCTGACTTCGGGCAAATCCAAGGTCAAAAATTTTACCTGGCAACGACTCGAGGGGATGTTCCAGCCAAATTTAAATTTGTTTTTGCCGACAAATTTGCAAGAAAATTTATGATTTGGCAGGGCATTTGCAGCTGTGGCAAAAAAACGAAAGTTTTCGTTACAAATAAGACAATGACATCGAAACTGTACCAAAAAGAGTGTCTCCAAAAACGAATTTTGCCGTTCATTTGATCCCACGATTATCCCGTAATGTGTTGGCCAGATTTGGCAAGCTGTCATTACAGCAAAGTCGTTCAAGAATGGTATGCAGAGAAAGAGATCCAGTTTGTTCCGAAAAACCTTAACCCACCCAACTGCCCCCAGTTGAGAAATACTGGGCAATCATGAAGAGGAGACTCAAGGCAATGGGAAAGGTTGTCAAAGACATCAATCAGATGACGACCTGGTGCCCCACGCTTCTCTTATGCGAACCGTATACCAGAGTCCTCAACCGGCGTGTAGACTTCGGAGAAAATATCTTCATCCACCTCAGAGAATTTCAGAGCTCTGCTCTAGTAATTTAGTGTGAACCAGTGCTCGAGTTAAAAAAAAAATAAACATTCGCTCTCATGATGCGTACACACTTTATATAACAGTGATGTATATGTGTGAAGGAGAAAGACTCTCGTTGATGTTGTCAGTGCGAGGGGAGAAATTATACTTGCTCTTCGTCACACAGAGGAGATAGACATCTCTGAACGCAATCACGATACTTCATATCATTTGATGTGTAACTTTTCCGCATTAACGCAACTACGTATCCGGGTTTTTGGTCCATACATGGTTGAGTCTATGTATGCGGAGCTAAAATTAAAGGATATTCTATCGTTTCTCATCCAATGTGGTAAGGAGCTATACTCAGAGAAATTCATCGATCTTCCTGGAGTGAACGAATTTTTTCTGTATTGACTTTAAAAGGCTTTAGCAGATTGTTTGGCATCCCTTAAGGGGTACCGAATTGACTTCTGTTCATACATACTGCGAATCACTCTTCATTCTTCCGGGAATGCAGAATGGTGTCGCTTTTGTAATATCTCCAATTCCTTTCGGGGGTTGGAGGTTTTATTAACTGTTCATTTTGACACCTGCAGATCGTTCGGCATTCTTTCGGGGATGCAGAACGATTTGTTTCTTTATCCAGTTTTTGCAATGACTGAGTGGAAACATAAAAGATGATATTTTAGAAAAAGATACGCTCAGAGACAGGACTCGATCCTGCGTTCTTATGCATTCCGTGCATGCGCGCTACTATTTCGCTACCCTGAAAATGCTCAATTATGCGCGATGTTAGGAAGAACTCGACGATTTTAATAAAAAACCTGCAGTTATTAGTTTATGGTTTAAATGTTCATCGTCGTCCCGTAGTAAAGGGAATGAAGCTCCATCGTACCAGCAGGGCAAACTAAGCCAAAATACTTAAGTTTGCTTAGGATGCTGATAAACCCGTAGAGCTCTCAAATTCAGTTCTCTGAATGGACGAATCGAGATTCGTTGTGTATAACAGAAAGTGGCGGGTTCTAGTGTGACGAAAATCGGGTGAGGAGCTTCAGGAGCGGCACATCCAAGGAAAAGGTTATGACGAGATCCAGTTAAAACAGCTTGATTTAATCCATCTAATGGTGCTAATAATGCTCTTTTCGTAAGCAGCGGAGATCTTCACAGATTCATCTCTTACGTGAACTATGAATGAAAAAAGGAAGTTTGTTAGAGAATCAGGTAATAAGAACAATCAATTGGCAGAATATTGAGACTAATTTTGGTCCCTGTCACATGGAATGCAGTTCAGTATTTTAAGATGTATCAACTCATCTAATTCAGTTGTTTCGGATCCGGAAGTCGGATCCAGAGAAAGTTCACCGGCAACCAATGGAACAACAAAACCAATAATTTAAATTTAATTTTGCTGAAGGCGGAGTACAAAAAAACAATTTCCTATAAACAGTGCATCGTTCGCTAAACAATTGTAACTTTATACTACCGGTACAGCTGAATTTGGTGCTGTTTTTAGCCACATAGGAACCACTATCGACACTAACCACAAGCGAAGTATAAACTTTAGCTTATACTTCGATAAAATAAATCAAATTAGAATTTTTTTTTTTGAAAACTACGACTTCTGTTAAATAACCATCGCTAGGACACGAGTTAAACACAACTAAAATTCAAGGAACACCAGATTCCCGAAGGATAATCGAATTGCACAAAACACCGGAGAAGCATATTTTTTTCTTAACTATTTGCGCATAATTCCTCACTTTTCTGCCTTACTTATTTAACCCTAATCCGGGATCCCCTTCGATACTAACATGTCCATTTGCTTTGGCTTGCGTTGCATCACTCTGAGCACTCATTTTCTTCTAAACTACTGGGCTTGAGCTCCGGTGTCACTCTTCCGTCACTGTCTGCGGCACTTCACCGAATATGATCCTCGCGATTGAAAACTTGCCCGTCGACTGATCTGCTAACCTACCGAAAGGCCATCATTTATATAGCTTCTCGGGGCAAACATAATTGTAATATAATACACCTTATCAATTTCGTCTCACCGAGGGTTGTGCAGGGCGAGCACCCGTATTATGCTTTCACCAGACACCGGACCCGTCGGAAGTCGGACGGGACAAGCGTAAACAGACAAGCGTGCACATTGATACACTCGGTCGAATAGAACAGATTACCTAATATTTTGCTTCGGCGTTCCGTCGATTGATTTACAGGAGAATATCAGCTTTTTTTGTGAGTGCCAGCGATTGAACTCTTTCGACCTATTTTGAATTTGTACGTAAACACCGCGAGGATTGTAAAAATAAAAATATTCGCATTCTCCAAACTGCTTTCAACTTTTCTACTATCATTCTATTTCTCTACCATATAAGATAACCGCCACTTACACGCTATTCAAGTTCACGAGAATGTCGTCGTCGTCGTCGTCCCAATGTCCTTTCTCATAATTGAACAACAAAAGCCAATGATTTCGTGGATCAAATTTGTGTAGTACACTTCTGAAAGAAATTTAATCTTCATCATTTAACGGTAGCGAAGTTAAATTGAAAACAACCAACTGGCAAAACTGAACAAAGCGTGAAAATCAAAAACACTATTAGATTATAAGCCTGCCTATACCGGTTCGAAGCTTCAATCAGTCGATCAGTTATTGACGCTTTTTCTCCCGGTCCTAGCAACTACCGGCGTCAAAGCAATGGACAACAATGAGTTGGTGAAAACTGTTGGCCACCCCTTATCAGTTAAAGGGCTCGTGCTCGAATCATGCATTCGATCCGGATCGTATAAACAAAACAGTTGTCCGCTCGTGTGGCAGATCATTCGGTAAGCAAATCTACTTTCCAGGATTGAACCGGTTCCGATGGCACCGATGATGCGCTGACTGTTTGCACAACAAACCGGTGTGAAATGATCTACATTTGAAAGGGCTTACTGGAAATAACGGGATTTGATGCGACGTATGTTACGGCTGCTGCTGGGACCGATTCTGTAATCTGTAATCTTATTTCAAGTTCATAGGATCGAATGTCCAGTGAAATGATGCTTCTGTTAGAATTGAATCGTTATCGTTATGTGTTGTGCGGTTCTAGGGCACTTGATTATGTTGAATTGTAATTGTAATTGTAATTGTAATTGTAAATTGTAATAAAAATTATTGCTGATGGAGTTCGTATGATGCTAAAGACTGTCCCAGAAAGTATGGACGCGCTTTGATTTCTTGGCGACAAGTTTTGACACATTTTTCCAATCTTTTTCGAACTGTTGAATGGATTCGGCTGCCGAGACATGTTTCCTAAGACGTGCCTTAGTTAATGCCCAAAATTCCTCAATTGGTCAAAGTTGTGAGCAATTTGGTGGATTCATGTCTTTTGGGACGAAAGTGACATTTTTGGTAGTATACCATTCTACCGTTGATTTTGAGTAGTGGCAAGAAGCAAGATCTGGCCAGAAGACAACACGATCCTTATAGCTTCGAATCATGGGTAGAAGTCGTTTTTGTAAACATTCCTTGATGTATATTTCACTGTTCTTTGAAGGGTTTCGAAATCTTACCGCAGCTACAAATTTGCTTGCCAGACCATAGCTATCTTACCAAATTTTTCGACTTCAATCGAAGTCTCGGACTGGTTCAACACTTGCCCTTCTCGCACCGTAAAATATTGTGGTCCCAGCAAGGATTTGTAATCGAGTTTCACGTAGGTTTCGTCGTCCATGATTATGCAGTTCAAATTTCCAGCAAGAATCGTATTGTACAGCTTTCGAACCCTCGGCCTGATCGATGCTTCTCGTTTCGGACTACGTTTTGGTTGTTTCTGCTTCTTATAGGTTCGAAGATTCAAACGTTCTTTAGCACGAAGAACATTTGACTTCGAAGTGCCCACTTTTTTGGCTACATCCCGAACTGAAACCTTTTTCTTTTGCTCGAACGCCTTCAGTATACGTTTATCCAACTGAGGGTTAGCAGTACCTTTTTTTCGACCAGTTTTCGGTTTATTCTCAAAGGTGTTATCCTCCCCGAACTTCCTGATTGTATTTCGCACGGCTTTTTCACTTACTCCTTCCATTTTCACTATCTTTCTCAGTGACAGTTTGCGTTCTGTGCACCATTTGTACACAATTTTTCGACATTGTTCTGCTGAAAGTCCACGCAATTCGAAATAAACTAATGAAAACGAATGAACAACTGCACAAGTGGTTAGAGAAGAGTGTAAACAATAGGACGCAGCCATAAAAATTGACAGATTCTGAACCATTGCGAGATGGCAGCGGTTTTTGGTTGCGTCCATACTTTCTGGGACAGTCTTTAGAGTACTTCGTTTTTTTTTGTACCAATGTGTATATCAAAATTACTTGGAAACCGATTATTCGTTGACTTTGGATATGTTGTCTGACGTCTCGCGAGGTTTAACTTAGTAACATATACCCTCAGGTATTTGTTACTCCGAATGTTATGCGTTATGCGAACATGAATAGAATCATCACATACGGTTTACGTGAATCGCCAAACTTCAAACAATCCACGTGAATTTTCAGAGTGAAAAATTCGATTTTGAAAATGGCGAACAGTGAGTCCTAAAAGTGTAAGTAGTTTGAAAATTCACGAGAAACCTTTCTAAATTGAAATTTTTTACTACAATGCAGAAGAGTTGTGATTTTTATTTAAAATAATATGTCAACAATGCCGGTTTTGTTCGTATAACTTTTCACGTAACTATGAAGTGATTGTTTTTTTAGTATAGCCTATTCTTCTCTTCAACTGTGACATGGTAAACTTAGCAACAATGTTTACCTAAAGTTGCTATGGCCATCTTTTGAACATTAATTGGTCGCACCCGCATCCAATAAATATGAAAATAAAAAGTAATTGAACTACTGATTCGGACACACTTTTCGCGGTGCAAAATTCGCACCAAATGAGTGCAAATAAAGCCACCATTTGGCTGCTTAGCGTTCGAGAAAAGTAATCCGAGCAGTGTTTATTATCGTGAAAAATTTCACAATTTGGCCCTTCTGGAAGCCGAAATGAATCTCGTACAGCTTCAAAATAATTTCAAATTGTTTCTTTCGTTGTGATATGCAAATCCGAAATGAAATAATCGACATCAGAACATTGTATGTGCCTATTTTTGTAGCTGTTAGTACAGCCCATTTGTGAAAAAGCTACGAAGGAAATCGCGTAAAAAGAAAACCCTTCACAAAAAAGAGCCATCAAAATTCTGTATGTTGCTATTTTTTTTATCTAATGACTTCTTCTAGGTCAAGGTTCAAACTAACAATTGACTTGGACTGGCGCCCTACTTCCTGCCGCCATCTTTGATTTTGAATCGATTTCAAACATCATTTACCAGCATCTAATTGTCGATCCCGCTCAGAAGTTACCCAAAACGTTACATCCAATTATTCACACAATCGGAAGTTTGTGTACGATGTTCGAGCTTTTACCCTAGCAAAATCCTCAGGTTTCACTTGTCGATAGCTATCGTATTAGCAGATGTAAAAAGCTTTGTCGGAGTAGGTCGTTGATCACTGAAGAAGAAGTAAGCTAAAAAATACTAGCTATGGTTTATTTCGACAAACCAGACGACGTGGTAATAAGTGAGGTTTTCCTAAAGAATATTGAAATCGGACTTTCTTAACATCGATAACCTAGTAAGCACTTTGCATTTCTGTGCTATGAGCATGTGTTTCTTGCCATAAGTGTTGCCAAAAGTTAGTGGAAATAATCGATCTCTTCCAGGTGAAGCATTTTCACTTATTACAATTGTTTTACTTCTGAATAACAAAATTTATTAATATCGGAGTTTTGTCTGCCTATTTTGCTTTTTTTTACACTGTAGAAAATAGCTTTACTCCGATTGCCAGTTCACTAGGCTTAAGAAACCCGAAGGAAAATACGAACCCATAACTAATGTGTCTAAAACCAGAGTGACGCTGAAGGAAATAAATAAATCGATGCCTTTCCTTAGACATTGTTTTATATTTTGAAAATTACCGTTGCTAGTAATCGGGTGAAGGAAGCTGCTTCAGAAACAATTGAATTTGAAATTCTCTCGTGAAAAATTGGAATAACAGGTTCGAAAACTGATCAAGTGTATGATAGCTCTTTGCCAAAGGCTTTATCTGATGCTGAGGTATTTTTATTTGAATGGATCAATTTTACTAAAAAAGGTTATATTCCTACTTAACGAAATTCAATCATTTGTAAATCATATTTGAGAATTTCTGGTTCCATATCTCAATCTTAACTTTAATTAAAAGACCGGTTTTAAATTTTTTTTTATTTTAAAGAGTATATAGGGGAGAGTGTTCGGTTACCGGCACCCTTTTCTTTTAAGCTTATAAATTCTGACTAAGTGCACATTATGCGGACATTTATACTTCAATGGAAAGCTGAAGTCCCTAGCTAACAACTGAATAAGAAACTTAGTTGTTTCAAGCGATTGAAAAACTTTATTATCAATTTAGTAAAGTGATGAATTTTGGCCATTCCAAAATAGATGTTTGGTTACCGACACCCCAAGAAATTTAACTGAAAATGGAAAAATATAAGAAAAAAACTGCAAATTTTCAAAGAAAAAACGTAATTTATTCTTTTCGGAGGCGTTTTGGACAAAAGTCTTCATTGTCTGATGGTCAGTTCGCCTTGGCTCTCTTGGCCGTTGATTTGGATGGTCGCGCCTTTGGTCTTGATTTGGCCGGTCTTCCACCGGGTTCGCAGCATTGAATACGTTACTGCAGTTGAATTTATTGGCTTCTTATCTACTAAGCAACGTTTAATGGCATTATTCAGTACATTAAAGTACATTTTCCTTGACTTGGACGATTTTTATGAAGTCACCATGGCTAACAGAACCAGAGAACCAAAGTTTTTACTTATATGACGGATGTTTTGAAGCCGTCAAGTTGTCCACGTGTTGCATATCACCCGAGATGTCAGGTAATAGAATAAGTTTAGCTAGCAAAAACGAAAAGATCGCGCTTATTTTCAAAAGTCTGTAATTTCTGACGAATGTCTGCAAACAATCGAAGTTTCAAAAGTCTGTAAGGAGCCTTTAGACGAAAAAAGGTTTACATGATAACTAAAAAATTTGATATCACAGACCATTTTTCGCGATTTATCTAAAAAAATGGGGTACCGGTAACTGAACACCCTGGGGGTAACCGAAATCGGTAGACATTTTGAAAATGACGAAAAAAAACTTTGGTTGCGAAAATTTTGATAGCATACGGTATTAAATCATGAAATAGATCGATTTTACCTCATAAATATTGAATCCACTCACCTTTTCGACTGATGCTTTCATATTTAGTCAGTCTCTATGTGAGAATTTCTCGCACATTCTGTTAACACGCTCGATGTGAGAAAATTTCTTTCTAAAAACACTCACTTGTCAAAGCAATTTTTTTTCTAAAAACACTCACTTGTCAAAGCTGAGTAGAACAGTGGGCTTGTTCGTTCAATAGCCATTCTTTTTTATGGGACCTAGGGGTATTTTTATGTGTATTTGGTGCTACGTCAACAGTACAACCAACCCGGGTGTTTTTTTTCAATGATCCGGACAAAATTTAGGAGTTCCGTATGATATCGTATGACCTTCCATTTGAATCTAATGGCGTTTTTCATTGAAAAACACTGGTGGCGTGGATTGCTCTGATTTTGCACTTTCGAGCAGAAATGGCAATGAAACACCGTCGAACAGAAATGCAAGCTCGAAAGTGCAAAATCAGAGCAATCCACTCCACCAGTGTTTTTCAATGAAAAACGGCATAAGCTTGTGAAACTCGGTTTGTGAGTGTATGTGTAACAAATAATATGGCTGATTTTCACAACCTTAGATTCAAATGGCTACAAAGTTTCTGAATATCTGTCACAAGCGTTTTTTAAAGATTAATGCACTGATTTTCACAACTTAGGTTAAAAAAAGTACTATTACCACATGGGCTCAAAAGTTCCGGACCTAACAAAGGGAACACGATTTTTTTGGTTCAAAATTAACTTTATTCATCAACGTAATTTTCATTAAAAGCAACGCAATCGTTCCAGCGCCGCTTTAACATTTCAACACCACTTTTTTTAAACGATTTATCTTTTGCCTCAAAATAGGCCTCAGTTTCAGCGAAATTTCCTACCGGCGAGCATTTTTTGGCGAATACGATGGATGTGGGAGCAATTCGAAGTTCAATTCATGTAGTTTTGCCATTGTTTTGATTGACTTGTGACACGGTACGTTGTCTTGATAAAACAAACTTTTTTCTTTGCCATTTCTTTACAATTTTAGTCTTTAACACTCAATCGCTCGAGTAGGGATTTTCATCGAATCATAACTCTTGATACAGTTGACCAATTTTCATGCGTCCAGTGTAAAAAAAACTAGATTTTCTTCTAGTCCAAGCTGACTCATACGGAACCGCAGCGGTCCAAAAACACCGGATTTATTCCAGATCGCGTTGGGGTATGTCTGTTCTGCCGTTAGAAGTTTTTGATACATAACATTTTATATAAGTATGGGATTAATACGGAAATTGTATAAAATGTGAAGGACTTACTAGAGCTCATAAAATGCAATATCCAATTCCGGTAAATCCGGATTGTGGTCAGTCACGTACCCAGAGGGGGGGCCCGAGGGGCCCTGGCCCCTCCCGAAATCAAAAACAGATATATAATTATTCAGATGGTCTCAGACATGTGTTACAGAATTAACAAGACAGTAAACGTAATGAAATGTAAAACAATATCAGTTCCATTGGAAAAGTTTAAAGTGTCTGTTAAAAACACCCGTAAAAGGCACACCGAAAATTAGGTACATAAGCAATCTTCAGTAACATAATTTTTTAATCTTTGGGCCCCTCCCGAAATGAAATCCTGGGTACGGGCCTGATTGTGGTTCCATAGAATTGTGCCATAGAATAAAATTTGACATGGCATTTCATCTCAGGACTTTTCAAGTTCTTAAAAGACTTTCAAAACTAATTTGGGAATTCCAGTTTAGTTGATCTGCATATTTTCGAGATTTTGATGTAAATTCAAAATACTTTCCACTTAGAGCTGTTTGATCAACTACTTTTTGCCACCTTCATAACATACTTCTAACGGCAGAACTGGAATAACTCTGGAACTTTTGGACCGCTGCGGTTCCGTATGAGTCAGCATGGACTAGAAGAAAATCTAGTTTTTTTGACACTGGACGCATCGAAATTGATCAACGGTATCAAGAGTTATGATTTTTTGAAAAAATAAATTCGTTGAAAATCCCTACCCGAGAGTTTGAGTATTAAACGCTTCAATAATGCTATATATTCACTGTTAATGGTATTTCCTTTCTCAAGATAGTTGATAGTAGGCCCAGGACTTTTCAGCCCGTGTGTTTCTTAAAGATATCTTGAATTTCCTGAACAGGGTGATATGTATTGAACCCGGTTTTCGGTTTCGACAGTTTCGGAAATAGTGATCGAACACTTTTAATTGGAACGCACTCCGATTTCTCAAAGATGGCTGAACCGATTTCCATAAGCGTAAAATCAAATGAAAGATCTTACAATCTCAAAAGAGACCGGTAAATTTTGAACGATTTCTGATACACTGGTCTTCGGATTCCAGTTCCGGTAGTGCCGTTTTCTCCGGAAGCTCCGATTCAAATAAAAGGACTTATTTTATCGGAGTCCGACTTCCTGTTCTGGAATTACGGGGTGATGAGTTCGAAGGTGCAGAGAAAC
The DNA here is from genome assembly GCF_030247185.1 of Malaya genurostris. Classification (NCBI taxonomy): domain Eukaryota; kingdom Metazoa; phylum Arthropoda; class Insecta; order Diptera; family Culicidae; genus Malaya; species Malaya genurostris. The sequence continues at coordinate 292,326,955 of NC_080571.1, forward strand.
AATGAATTCCTCTAAATTTGTTGAAACTATGAATTCCTCTAAAACTGTTTCGATTTATGAAATTCTTAAAACGGAGCACATTTCATTTTCTCAGAGATTACTGAATCGATTTTCACTAACTTAGATTCATGAGAATTGATTAAAGTTGAGATTAAGATTGCTTTATTTTTATCAGTTCGTTAACTTATATAGTCTATTCTCTCCTAGCCTAGCTAATTAGTTTTTACAATTGAAATCACTGACAATCCGGAAGGAAGAGTTAGAACGCGCAATGTAAATCGGGTTTAACCAATGGGACTCGTTGTATCGTGTCGGCCATTGTATAATTTGTGGGTAAGAGAGTGAGTAAAGCTTCTTGATGAGCGTGAGCGGGTATGATACGGAGAGGAGAGGGCGATAGCATGTTGGGTTATTCTCGTGAGTGTCGGTTTGAGTTAGTGTTAGTGTGTGTTCTTGAGTTACTGTTATTCTAGGTCGTGTTGACTTGTATCGATTGTAGGACATGAGGGACGTGAAGAAGAGGGAAGTGACACAGGCTGTTGTGGTTTTGTTTTCTGTTAACTTCAATGACATGACGATTTGAAACTTGATGCTTCCTTGTTTCTGTAGTCGAATTTTATGACCACGGCGTTTTTTCGCTGGGTCACCGGAACGTGCAAGTGTTGATATTTTAGTTGCCTTCATGTAGGTAATGTTTTTATTTTATGTAGGTTTCTAGGTTTTTAGTAGAAGTGTTCTTTATGGGTTTTTGTTAAGTGCGTGTGGTCTGGGGTGTGTGAGAGATTTAGTGTTAAAGGCTCATATTACATTCAAATGAAATGTGTTATAGTATTAACGTTCTGCCCCAGGCCCGTACCCAGGATTTCATTTCGGGAGGGGACTAAAGATTAAAAAATAATGTTACTGAAGATTGCTTATGTATTCTCGATGTGCTTTTTACGGCTGTTTTTCACATACACTTTAAACTTTTCACTGGAACTGATATTGTATTACATTTCATTACGTTTACTGTCTTTTCTGTCACAAATATCTGAGACATTCTGAATAATTATATGTTTTTGATTTCGGGAGAGGCCAGGGCCCCTCGCACCTCCCCCCCCCTCCCCTCTGGGTACATGACTGTTCTGTCCAGTTAGAACCCGGAATCACATCAAACGTTTCAAGAAGCGAAAGAGCGTGGATCGAGTGCCTCAAAGTAAGCGTCGTAATGGGGCATATGACCGCAAGCTGAACCAAAAGTTGTTGAGAGCTTGGAAATTGAACCAGCAAGTTTAGACGAAGTACCAAGGATGCCTACTCATCGACGATGAAACCTACACCAAAATGTTCCTGTGAAGTTTAAGCTTGCCTTTATCGACAAATTTGCCAAAAAAACTGATGACTCGGCAAGGGATATGCAGCTGCAGAGCAAAGACCAAAGTATTAGTGACGAATAAGACGATGGACTCGAAGCTATACCAGGAAGAATGGTTCAAAAACCGCGTGCTAACTTCCATTAAAGCCCATAAAGGTCCCGTACAGTTTTGGCTAAATTTTCCAAGATTTTGGGCAATAATGAAGCGGAAATTTAAGAAAAATGGAAAAATAACTCGGGACGCGACTCAGATGGCCAACATGTAGAACAAATGGGCCTAAGAAGTTGACTCCGGAGGTGTGCAGCGTTTGGTGGGAGTAATCAAGAAGCAATTGCGAATTTTAACTAGAAACGAGAGAAATGATTTGTATTGATATTTTTTCTTTCATTTGAACCTAGGTTTGAACGACGCCTACTGTGGCGCTACCGATCAATGGTTTTCTGTTGACTTTTTCTACTAAATAATGAAAACTTCCCAAACAAACTACTGTTAAAACACTACCAATGAGATGAATCTAACTTTACTTCTCTACTTTGTATGTGTATGTGATTTCCATCACACAAAATAAATTAAAATTTGTTTCAAGACTACAATAATTTGATTTACGATTTGTCTGTTGATTTGATTGTGGTATGTTTTTATCTCCCAAAACGCCTAAGCTTAAGTAAATTGAACCATAAAAAGTCTGGCCAATTTGCACACACTTCAAGAATAACCAGTTTGGTTTTTTATTCAAACCTAATAATAACACCAATTTCGATCAATTAAGTTACCCACCAAAGTTTTATCTCCGATTGGCGCGCTTAGCATTGCTACGGAGGTCGAATTGTTACACTACCAAATTAAAACAAACAAGATTGTCTGCCGCAGGTGGGTCAACGACTGCTAAGAGACAGGAGGGTAAAAACGAGCTTCGAAAGGCTACGATGTAGTAAATTGAATACACTTGAGAGATGATGGTCCAATAATACGAACACAATGGTCCGGACGGTGACAACGAGCGCATTTTTAACCGTTTACCTTCCTCCATCTTGCCCGAAACGCTGTATTGCATAACAATACTAGTAGAATTTGGTATTCAAATTTCCGTTAAGTGCCATCAATATGTATGTCTTGTTCCGAATGAACCTCATGGAACCTGTTGTAGTTCTGGTAGAACCTCTCGCAGAACAAATCGGTGGTACACACAGAGAACCTTACTTCCAACACTCGTGGAGATACATTCCAAAGCCCTTCGAAGCAGTGCCTATAAATTGAATTTTAAAAGCCGGCGATGAGTCAGTCGAGGATTGGCGTTCGGAAGAGATGACTTTCTTAACCATTGTTCTCCTTCTGCCAATTTTGTTCGCGGTTCAACGATCATTGGGTTCGGAAGTAGCACGATATGATAACTATCGGGTGTATGAAGTGACGGCAACTAGTCCGGCTCATCTGGAGACACTAGACTTCCTTAAATCGTCCAGTGATAGTTTTATATTCCTAGAAAGCGGCAGTAAAGTGGGAGATTATTTCAACATTGTCGTCGCGCCTCATAAGTTGGCTGATTTTACTGCGACCTTGGAGAATGAAGGCATGCCGGCACGGGTGCTGGAAATGGATCTGCAACAGCCGATCGAAGCCGAGAGGAATCGGATAGTGTCCAAAAGAATAAAAGGAATTTTTGACTGGACAGAATATCGCGATCTGCAGGAAATTCACGATTGGCTGGAAAAGCTGGCCCTCGAGTATGATCAAGTGGAAGTCATTAGTGGAGGTCGTTCGTACGAAAACCGAACGCTGAAAGGAGTGAAAGTTTCGTATAAATCCGGTAATCCTGGAATTTTCATCGAAGGAGGAATCCATGCCCGAGAGTGGATTTCACCAGCGACTGTCACCTATGTTTTGAATCAACTGCTTACTAGTGAGGAAAAATCGATCCGTCACATTGCTGAGAACTACGATTGGTACATATTTCCCAGTGTTAATCCGGATGGTTACGTGTACAGTCATCGAACGGATCGGCTATGGCGCAAGACTCGAACTCCATACCCGGGAGGTTGCTACGGTGCAGATCCGAACAGGAATTGGGACTTTTACTGGGCTGAGAAAGGCTCTAGCCATCGATGTACCTCGGAATCATTCGCTGGGCCTCAACCGTTCTCGGAAATAGAAACCAAAACTCTTTCGAACTACATCAACTCCTTGCAGGGCAAGATTCAAACGTACATTTCCTTCCATTCGTACTCTCAGCTGTTGCTGTTTCCGTACGGACACTCGAGTCTGCATACCGAGAACCATCAGGATCTGAGTGAAATTGCGAAAGCTACCGTTACTTCCTTGTCGCGAAGATACGGAACCAAGTACCGGTACGGAAATGTGTACGACACAATCTACCCGGCCAGTGGCGGTAGCGGAGAGTGGGCTTACGGAGTTCAAGGTATTAAACTGGTGTTCACCTACGAACTGCGACCGGCCCGAGGATGGGTTGGATTTGTGCTTCCGCCAGAGCAAATTATTCCCACCGGAGAGGAGACTCTGGATTCCTTGGTGACCCTGGTTGATGAAGCGTCTAAGCGAGGTTATTATAAAGTTGGAGTCGATAGCTTCAAGACATTGGAGAAAAAATGTGTCTGCACGGATTGAGCCGATCGGGTGCAATAGGAAGGTCGAAGAAACGAATTCGACTGAACCCGTAGATTGATACTTCGAACAAGTTGTGTCGTTGACGATTCCTTAAGGTTTTGTCTAGCTAAGCTGCTATAAAATTCTGAATATTACCTGAGTGTGAAGGATTAGTTAAGTTTCCAATATGTTTGTATGGTAAAAATTAGACAAACAAAAACAAAATGACTAATGAAAGTCGTAGTTCATCGCCCGAAGATACATAATTAATTGAATAGAAGTAAATTAACCGATTTTTGGTGATTCACATTAAAAACGGTAAATAAAAATTTTCAACATATGAATCTTGTTTCAATGCCGGATAATATTGAAAGAAACCATTTAAACTTGACACGAAAATGTTGTTGTAATCCTTACCTTATCAGAAGATCTGATGGTTAAAACCCGAAAATAAATAAACACTCATCAATCAATTAAGTTGTAACCTGGATATATTTATTAAAGTACATCTTCAAGGTTTCACACGAACATGACATAACCTCACAAAATGAGCTGAATGAACATTGTTTGATAGCTATGCATGGTTTGTTTATACGGTAATTTTAATGGAAATTGTGCTGATCGAAAATGTATACAACTTACTGCTTGCTGTAAAACATAAACTTTGTTCATAAAAAGTTTCATTACGTTATCTTGTCAACGCACGGTGGTCCGGATCCACAATTTAGGGGGACAAAAACATTTGTGGCTTAGTCTTATACTTTGGAGCTATGATGTCTTCAGACCAAATAGTCAGTGATAGATAAGCCATATTTTGATGCATGTAGTATTAGAGTGGTTCTTATTTTTAGGGTGATCCAAAAATTATTTTTCGCGTGTGTTGAGATAGAGGACTGCATCCTTCGGCAAAATTGTCGAAAACCATATTGTAGTATCTCTAACGGTTTAGTGTTAAAGCTATTTTAATAGAACAACTTAGGGTGTTCCTAAAGAAATCAGATTTTTCGCTCTAACTTTCTTATTTTTCACTTCTCGTTTTTTGGTGTCTTTGAATATCTTTTAGAGTTTATTGAAACCAATTTTTTGATGACTAGCGCATTCAGGTAGCGTTTTCTGAACCGAAATTATAAGCAAAACTAGTTCAAAAACAGGTCATTTTTAAACTGCTATATCTAACATCGGAGCAAACGAAAAAAACTGTTTCTTTCATTTGATAGAAAATACTTTCGAGCATAATTATAAAAAAATGGCAGAGGAGATATTTTTATAAATTTTTTAAATTGTATTCAAACATTGGGTTTTTTTCACTAAAAAATGCTCTTATATGTAAGGCATTCATTAGCTGTATATATAAAAATAAGGCATTGCTGTCTTCTAGCGTGTTGAAACTAATTCAGCTGCATAATCGGGAATATGGAGTGCACTCACGTTGGTTGTTACTCTATTCGATAATGCTATTACAGGATCAGAGGTTAAAAGCAATCGTTTGAATACATCCTCTAGATTCACTAAACGATTGAATTTCCGCGAATGGAACTCCCTAACAGTTCGGCTGAAAAGTTCGTATCGTTTAATAGAAACACACATTTTTTGCCAAAATTCGTTTTTATTATTCAACATAATTGCCATCAGAGGCGATACAGCGATTATAGCGATCTTCCAACTTTTCGATACCATTTTTGTAGTACGATTTGTCGGCCTCAGTTTCAGCGATTACCTCTTCATTGCTTCTAAATTTTTTACCAGCGAGCATTCTCTTGAGGTCTGAGAACAGGAAAAAGTCACTGGGGCCAAATCTGGAGAATACGGCGGATGAGGGAGCAATTCGAAGGCCAATTCATTCAATTTCAGCATGGTTTTCATCGACTTGTGACACGGTGCATTGTCTTGATGAAACAAAACTTTTTTCTTCTTCTAATGAGACCGTATTTTGAAATTTCGTCCTTCAAACGCTCTAATAACGCTATATAATATTCACTGTTGATGGTTTTTCCTTTTTCAAGGTAGTGAAAAATTATACCATGCGAATCCCAAAATACAGACGCCATAACCTTACCGGCCGAGTGTTGAGTCTTTCCACGCTTTGGGTTCGGTTCACCGCGTGCAGTCCACTCAGCTGACTGTCGATTGGACTCCGGAGTGAAGTGATGGAGCCATGTTTCGTCCATTGTTATATATCGACGAAAAAAATCGGTTTTATTTCGATATAACAGCTCCAAACACTGCTCAGAATCATCAATTCGTTGTTGTTTTTGATCGATTGTGAGCTCACGCGGCACCCATTTTGCACAAAGCTTTCTCATATCCAAATATTCGTGAATAATATGTCCAACACGTTCCTTTGATATCTTTAGGGTGTCAGCTATCTCGATCAACTTCACTTTAGGGTCATTGAAAATCATTTTGTGGATTTTTTTCACGTTTTCATCGGTAACAGCCTCTTTTGGACGTCCACTGCGTTCATCGTCTTCGGTGCTCATATGACCAGTACGAAATTTTGCAAACAACTTACGAATTGTTGCTTCGCCCGGTGCAGAGTCTGGATAACACTCATCAAGCCATTTTTTGGTATCGGCGGCACTTTTTTTCATCAACGCACGAAATTCCTTTTTTTCCATTTTTTTTCACAATAACAAAAGTAGCTTCACTCAAAATGCAATATCTCACAAACTAATAATCAGACAGCTGTCAAATTTATAAACGTATCTTTTGAAGGTTGATACTAACGGTTCAGAAAACGCTACCTGAATGCGTTAGTCATCAAAAAATTGGTTTCAATAAACTCGAAAAGGTTGTTTTGCGGTTCCGTGTATAACTTATGTTTTCATAAAAATTACTAAGGGATTCCACTGAGGTATTTTTTCTTACATTTTTTATGCGTTTTTTTTACGCGAATTTTCGAAGTTACATGTTTTTTTACGCAGATTTCTGAAGTTACGCGGTTTTCTAGTTTTGTCATAGATATGCATGGAACGTCGAGATCTGATGTTATTCCGAAATATTTTTAAGTCAACTCTCTGACACCAAGAAAATTTTCGAATTCTTTCAAAAAAAATTGCGGTTTTATTGCGCGGATTTCCGAAATTACGTGGTCTTAAATTCTTTAAGTCCCAAAGTCGACTTTATTTAATATACTTCTATTTGAAAAAAATGTTGAGTTTACACCAGATCTGGACGTTTCAGGCTTTTCTGAAATATTTCGCATCATCTTTGGTTTATACGCGAATGTCCGAAGTTACGCGGTTTTTTTACGTATCCCAACGTGAAAAGAGTATTCAAAAATATAAAAAAAATTGTGTGAACATAAAGTTTCATAACCTTTTCAATTTATAAACAATTTTGAGTCATGTTCAGAATAATTCTTTGTTGCTCTAAATGACGGTTTGAAATTAGTTTCTTTTGGAGTAGACGATCACCTTTTACGGTACTTCCGGAACTGGAAACAAAGAAACGGTATGCTCAAAATCAATTTATTTGGTCATCAACTAATCAGACCTACCTTATTGAAAAATTGTATGGCTTTTGGAAAGTAATTTGCTTGATTTTTCAACGTAAATTTAATCGGAATGATAAATTCGATAGGGTTCTATGGGATGGTCTTTCATTCAGGAAAACATGTCGAGTGGTCTCAGAGAAAATCGAAAAAAGAAAACTGTATGATTGTAACTTTGATTTAGTTATTTAAAATCGTTGGTCTGTTTATTTGTCAGTGATCTTGCAATCGTCGAATTGAATTTCAAAATCGTCGGAAATCAATTGGATCAGCTGAACGTAATTTAAAATACGTTCACGAGCTTCTTTCGTTTATTCTGGTAGTTGATTTCGAATGTCGTAACCCAGTTAGAAATCAACTTTCCCAGATTTGCAGTAGATTGTTTTGCAAAATAAAAAGCACCATTCTAACAACATTTTGTAATTTTTTCATGGAAATATATTGAGAAATAAGTTGAAGCGATATGTTTGAGGACGCCACTTAAAAATCAAGATTGGCGGTGTCCACTGTATCTCAGCGCAGACTAATCAGAAGTGAACAAATGAACGCAGCATAGTTAGAGTAGAAGTTTTTCTAGACCCCAACGTTTCTGTTCGATTTTTTCTACCATTTTTTAATTTTCGGTGGTTGCTCAAAGTGAAAACTACAATTTTTCACCAGAAAATCCGCCATTTAGTAGCTGTTAAATTTCCCCCAAAGTAACAAACAACTAAAAGGAAAACGTTGGGGTCTGGTTTTTTATCTGTAGAAAATGTGTGCAGAATTTGAAAAAAATTGGTTCAGTAGTTTTCGAAGTTTTCGAGAAAAACGCGTTTAAATCATGTAAGGTCCAACATTTTCAAAAAATCATATTTTTTCTTTTGTAATTTATTATAATGAAACATTTCAAGAATGTTTTGTCATGTTTTGAAGTCAATCGAAGTAGAAATCTTGAGCTTGTGAGCCGAGCTTTTCTTTCTTCGCAGAATGAGATAGACATAGATAAAGGTTTATAACTTCCACTGTTTCGTAACAATAGGCTTGAAAATTTCACAGAATATTCTTGAAATGTTTTAGAAAATATAAAGATAATATTAAATGAAGTGTTAGACCCTACCCGGCCCTTAAGCATAAAGTGTAAATAAATGAAATTAGAATTAGAGTAATCGCACCGACTAAAGCATTCCTGTCGAATCGAGAATCCGGTCTCCATGATCACTAGTTTTTTTTGTAATCAACCAACACAACATATCGGTAATGATAAATAACCACATAATTACAGCCTATGTTAATCTACCTTTCTCATATCACTAACACTCTCATGTAAGGACTGTACTCTAAGGGTCTGGTATTTTTGAAACTCTCAGGGAATAAAATAATTCATATGAACTATACTTCTACTAAGATTGTTTATTCAACCTTCTCTTTCAGGGTAAATACCTGCACGATGGATTTAATTCCCCCCTCAAAATTATTAGCAAAACTAGCGCAATCTTTCTTTCCTAGTTTCAGAATTTTACTGTTGGTTGAATTAGTGGCGAATTTGAGGGATTTGCCTTCTTCGCTACAAATGGATGAATTCTTCTCTAACATATATTGGTCGGTTAATGTTGTCAGTCGTTATGTACGAATTGTTTAGTTTTACCAACCCCCTCCCCATCGCCTGTCACATCCAGTTCTTCTGGGCAAACTATTCGACCTTCTTCTTCCGAAATTTCTTCGGAACATTCAGGCGGGACATACCGAAGGAAACCTTCAGGGCTCCAGGTTTCTTGGTGTCTGCTTTAATGTACGTCTCTTCACCAACCACTCGCACTACAGCTCCTTGGCGCTAGATTTCGCCATAATATTTTGTTTATGAGTTCGTTTAGCCCCTTCGTTATCTTGTTACCCTTACCGACTGTGTCAAAAGATTGTCCGGCTTCGCTGTGAGCCAGGATGGACTATACCGGTGTACTCGTTACATTTCGTTTTTGTACTCCTTTAGCTAGCACGACAAAATGTGTTCTTGTCTGTGAACTGTAAACCAACGAAATAAGGAATTGTTAATACTAGGTTGTATTTCAAATACTATGCTTATACCAACATGCTTGTCAATCTGTGTATTGTGTTGGAGTTGTAAACATTAAAAGGCTTCATTCTAGAGTTTCTTATGAAGATGAAATTTACTATGATTCTTGACAGTGGAACATCGCTTTAGGTTTATTTTGAGTTTAGGCGTCGATCTGGGAGAGGATTATTAGTGTCAATATAATCGTAGAAGTAATCATGAAATGGTTCTGTACGCTGAAAACAGGTGGCAAAGTCTGTTAAAAAAACGTGCCTAATCCACCTAGCAGTGAGATGATACCTTTTTTTATCAATCCGCATGAGTTTTTTGCATGGGTATTCTTCGGTGTTTTAGTTCTCATGACATTATTTTAATGACCGTCGTTTTAAGCGGCAATTTGTGATTGGAATCACTCAATACCCTGTAATGTCGAAGCTGCAAATCAGATCGCATTTGAATCTAAACGTGTGACAATCGATTGAACATTCCATGAGAAGTCGAAGAAAGTTTCATTTTAGAGTTTACGGTTATTTACGGTGCTTCCAGAGCCGGTATTCAGAAGCCAGCATAATCAAAAACGATTCGCATGGCCATAAAATAAATATGACGAAATTGCAATAGTTTTCAGTCCAACTTTGAATCTTTTTAGAATTGTCATCTTCTATATCGGCTTGAATTTTGAAAACTCATCACCCTGTAATTCCAGAATCGGATAAAATTCTTTAATTTGAATTTTTATTTTTGAAATTCATTTTTGTGAGAAAACGATTTGATACTGGAACCGGAATTCAAAATCAGTGTAACCGAAGTCAGCTAAATTCATCTGAGGAGTTGTATAGTTTACATTTGATTCAAAATGTTCGAAAATCAGTGCAGACTGATTAAAAAGCAAGATGTTTTATCAAATCGTAAGACCTTTCAGGAACTTTGTTTGGAAGCATTTCGCGTGTGAATCTGAGTTTGTAGAAAATGGTTGAGTCATCTCCGAGAAAATTGAGTGAAATTATTTTCCACACAAGCATTTGCTGATCTCGACGAACTGATTCGAATGGTATATGGGTGTTATGTTCCTCCAGCATTCATTACTGTCAGTAGTTTAAATCAATATAATTATGCAATTGTTTTTAACTAGAAAATGCCGCCATCTTGGCTATCATCCGATTTACATATGTCGTATTCGAACGATTATGTTGCCAAAAACGAACCGTGCTAAAATCGGTCCGAGGTAAAATGTCATGAAAAAGGTTGTTGTACACAGTCTTAGTGGTACTTAGAAACAATCGTATGTAAAAGTATAAAAAATCGTGTTTCACGTTGCTCCCAATCATTGCATTATTATATAGCGCTCCAAATTCCTACTACTGGAATAAGGCGAAAAGTCGCTTACACAAAAATATCGATATCTCCGTTAAAAATGGACGGATTTTAATAATCTATGGCTTGTTGGATAGCTATTACCGTGCGGAACCTTAGTAAAAAATATATTTTGTTTTCAAGGCAGATATTGGCAAAAAACTGAAAATTTTGACATAAAGCTTCGTATAACTCAAAAAGTAAACATCCGACCTCAAAACCATTCAATAGCGTTCAGGGTGACGGGAAGACCTTTCATTTGCGACTAGTTTGATCGAAATCAGTCCAGCCATCTGTGAGATCTCGACCTCTTAGTTGACAACACACACACATACACACACACACGGACATTTGCTCAGTTCGTCGAGCTGAATCGAATGGTATATGACACTCCGGGCCTCGGAAATTTTTTCTAAAATTCGAGCGAATTCTATACCTATTTTTTATATTTATAGAAAAAAAAAGGACAAATTTCACTGAAAGAAGGTAATATCGAGGCTTTGCATGGCTTTCTATATTAAATTTTTTGTCGATTTATCTAATAATTCTTTATATGGCATTCTACTTTTCTCCAGTGAATAGTTGTTTTTGATACTAATTCATTCAGATTGATTCGTTTAATTCACAACAGAATGTTTCAAAACAACAAATAATACATTTGAACTTGTTCATTGGTAACTTTCTGAAGTAGTTGTGTGTAAAGAAAATAATAGATTTTCCGATTACGTCACTTGTACGATTATACCTCCGAAACTTGAAGTGTCAGTCAAATAATCTTCGAGTTCGATCCACAACCCAATTTTAGTCTTAAACTTATTATTAGTTATTGCAAAAGATTCAATTTTTATGGCTGCGTCCTGTTGTTTACACTCTTCTCTAACCACTTGTGCAGTTGTTTATTCGTTTTCATTAGTTTGTTTCGAAATGCGTGGACTTTAAGCAGAACAACGTCGAAAAATTGTGTACAAATGGTGCACAGAACGCGGACTGTCACTTAGAAAGATAGCAAAAATGGAAGGAGTAAGTGAAAAAACCGTGCGAAATGCAATCAGGAAGTTCGGTGAGGATAAACCGAAAACGGGTCGAAAAAAGGTCCTGCTAACCCTCAGTTGGATAAACGTATACTGAAGGCGTTTGAGCAAAAGAAGGAGGTTTCAGTTCGGGATATGGCCAAAAAAGTGGGCACTTCGAAGTCAAATGTTCTTCGTGCTGATGAACGTTTGAATCTTCGAACCTATAAGAAGCAGAAACAACCAAAACGTAGTCCGAAACAAGAAGTATCGATCAGGCCGAGGGTTCGAAAGCTGTACAAAACGATTCTTGCTGGGAATTTGAACTGAATAATCATGGACGACGAAACCTACGTGAAACTCGATTACAAATCCTTGCCGGGACCACAATATTATACGGTGCGAGAAAGGCAAATATTAAACTAGTCCGAGACATCGATTGAAGTCGAAAAATTTGGTAAGAAAGCTATGGTCTGGCAAGCAATTTGTAGCTTCGGCAAGATTTCGAAACCCTTCATCACCACTGCTTCAAGGAACAGCGAAATATACATCAAGGAATGTTTACAAAAACGACTTCTATCCATGATTCGAAGCTACAAGGATTCTGTTGTCTTCTGGCCAGATCTTGCTTCTTGCTACTACTCGAAATCAACGGTAGAATGGTATACTACCAAAAATGTCACTTTCGTCCCAAAAGACATGAATCCACCAAATTGCCCACAACTTCGACCAATTGAGGAATTTTGGGCATTCACGAAGGCACATCTTAGTAAACATGTCTCGGCAGCCGAAACCATTCAAGAGTTCGAAAATAATTGGAAAAAAGTGTCAAAACTTGTCGCCAAGGAGTCTGTACGGAATTTAATGAGGAACGTTCGCCAGCTAGTCTACAATGGCTAAGTAGCAAATGTTGAGAATAATATTCTGTTGTTGTAGTCTAATATTATCAGTATATCGAATAAAATTTGAATATCTAACACTTGTGAATTATTTACAGCGAAATCAAAGTGCGTCCATACTTTCTGGGACAGTCTTCACGTCACTTACATCATTATATCGGAATCGGATCTTCTACAGCCATTTGATCTTCGAACATGTTCCACAACTCAATAGTATCTCTCAAACGAGCCGGAGCTTGTTAGAATTGGTTCAGTTGTCGCAGGAAAACGGCGAACAAAGAGACGTATATTGTCGTTTACGTCACTTATACCATCACATTTTCGAAATGATTGCTGTTTGGTCATTGAACTCGATCAAAAACTCAATAAAAGCTTTCAAACGTGCCGAAATTAAATGAAATCGGTTCAGCCCTCTCTGAGACAGTTAAGTGGTAGAACAAACACCGCGTATTGTTGGTTACGTCATTTTTACCATTATATCACCGGAACAGTAAGCAACAACTATTTCAACTTGAAACATGTTTCAGGAACCAACAGTAGTTTCCAAACGATCCTAACCTTTTTGAAATCGGTTCAGTCACCTGCGTGGAAATTGAGCGGAGAGAAAAAGCGCGTTTTGTTAGTCATGTCACTTATACCATTATATCTTCGGAATCCCAAGTGACACCCTTTAATCTTCTAACATGATTCACGTCCCAACAGCATTTTTCAAACGAGCCGAAACTTGTTAAAGTCGGTTTAGCCAGCGGTTGCGTTCTTTATATCAAGGAAACTTTGAAACCAAAAGTGACAGCCACTTGTGGATTCACAACCCAATAGTAGCTTTAAAACGAACCTAAGTTTATTAAAATCGGATCAGCTATCTCCGGAGCCATGTGCGGAGAGAAACATTGTTGGAAAAGTGCACACACAGACATTTTCTGGACTCGTGGAGTCGATTTTCGATCTTTTAAACTTGAAAAGTTTAAAAAATTTCGATTTTGAAGAAGTTAAAGTTTAAAAATTTTTGATCTTAAAAAAATTTCGATCTTGAAATGTCAGGAACCCATCCCTGAAAAACAGAGGTGGGTTCCTTACTTACTTCTTGACATTACACCTTGTAATTTTCGAGCCAGGTTTGACAAGTAAGTTATCAAAATTTATGTCACATTATTTCCAAACTTTAATTTAAAAATAATAGATGAATAAAGAAATTTGTTGTAAATTCTAAAATATATGAATGAATTTGAACATTGAATTTTTGATTAAACCGGTCTTGTCCCCTTCACAACCCCCAATTTTTTTTTGCTTTCGTGTGTTCCGCCTTATAATTGTGTCGTTACAATTATGCAAGTGAAGTATTGAAAGTTTCCAAAATTCACACAATCACGTGCGATTATCGATATTCGAAAAAAAGCACGTCAATTTTATTCTAATTCACGTCATCATAACTCCTTCCCTTTTTAAGTATTTTCTCTAATTCTTTCACGAAACAAATGGTAAAAGGTGTAAGATAGTTGTTAATACTACGTTTATTACGAAAACACTGTTTAAATAGTGAAAAAAAAGGTCCAACCACAAAACAGGAAAAATCAAACGAATCTATAAATGGACCCTGTGGCACATTTGCTAGCTTCAGTCTATGATAATCCATTAGCGGAGCCAGGCTGCCATCTACGTCAGGACAGTGGAACTACACCCGACATTATTCAACCGGTGCTTGAATATGTGAGCAGGCTTCCCAAATGTACCGCCGCGCGACATTATTATTGAGGCTGTCTTGCTACTCTTTCCATGACAGCCTTGTGATAGGTTTCATCACGACAGCCCTTAGACAAATAGTTCTGTACAGCCAACGTTGCCGTCATTCCCTTCGTTCGACAGTTCATTCCATCTCAAGACATTTTGTCATGGTCCACGACAGCCGAAGAAGCATGAAGTTCTCGCTGATGCGACAGTAAACTTCGGGTATCAGTCACTGCGTTGTTTCTGTCGAGAGCAAAATAAAGGGTGATTTTTTAAGAGCTTGAGAACTTTTTTAAACAATAAAACGCATAAAATTTGCAAAATCTCATCGGTTCTTTATTTTAAACGTTAGATTGGTACATGACATTTACTTTTTGAAGATAATTTCATTTAAATGTTGACCGCGGCTGCGTCTTAGGTGGTCCATTCGGAAAATCCGCTTTTTTATCGACAAATTTTGTTCAGTGATGAGGCTCATTTCTGGTTGAATGGCTACGTAAATAAGCAAAATTGCCGCATTTGGAGTGAAGAGCAACCAGAAGCCGTTCAAGAACTGCCCATGCATCCCGAAAAATGCACTGTTTGGTGTGGTTTGTACGCTGGTGGAATCATTGGACCGTATTTTTTCAAAGATGCTGTTGGACGCAACGTTACAGTGAATGGCGATCGCTATCGTTCGATGCTAACAAACTTTTTGTTGCCAAAAATGGAAGAACTGAACTTGGTAGACATGTGGTTTCAACAAGATGGCGCTACATGCCACACAGCTCGCGATTCTATGGCCATTTTGAGGGAAAACTTCGGAGAACAATTCATCTCAAGAAATGGACCGGTAAGTTGGCCACCAAGATCATGCGATTTGACGCCTTTAGACTATTTTTTGTGGGGCTACGTCAAGTCTAAAGTCTACAGAAATAAGCCAGTAACTATTCCAGCTTTGGAAGACAACATTTCCGAAGAAATTCGGGCTATTCCGGCCGAAATGCTCGAAAAAGTTGCCCAAAATTGGACTTTCCGAATGGACCACCTAAGACGCAGCCGCGGTCAACATTTAAATGAAATTATCTTCAAAAAGTAAATGTCATGTACCAATCTAACGTTTAAAATAAAGAACCGATGAGATTTTGCAAATTTTATGCGTTTTATTGTTTAAAAAAGTTCTCAAGCTCTTAAAAAATCACCCTTTATTACTCTCCCTTGACCAGGTCTGCGACAGTAGCCGGTGCGGTTCAAATTTGTTGCTCTTGGTTTGCTATGAAGATTCGAGGCAAGCATGTGGGTTTTAGTTTTGCCTTTGGTGATTGCTTTGCGCAGCGGTTGATCATTGCGCATAGCAATCACCGTTGGTAGGGCATTGATAACAATATAATTGATAATTGATAATATTCGAAACTACTAATACGAAATGGATTGAAGAACGAACTTTGGTTTAAATGAATAGTTAATTTTTATATTTTGGTCGATCTTCTATGAATTGATCGTCTGATCAATGAAATTCTATAGAAAGAAAAGTTAGTTTTCAAGAAATTGTATTCATAATTAAAGAGCTGAGACAGTTCGGCGTGCTCGTTTCAGGCAGTTTACGTTCGGTTTGTGGGCTGTAACATTCATAGTGTAGGCGCGTACTGATGTGCTTGGAGCATTATTTCCATCCTCTTTATCTCTTCCTTCAGAATATCAAAGGCGCGATCGTTTCTTATACAAGAGTGTATAAGTCAATTGAATCAGATTTTAGATGTAAACGGTGAATGAATGTTTGTAGCAAAAGATATATTCAAATTAAAGATTCTGTATTCGATACTAGTTAGCGTGATTCTGAATAGCATTCAACTTTGCGGTCGACTTGTAAGTCTACGGGACTATTGCATGGTCAGTGTTGCAATACTACGGACACTAAGAATCTTTCCAAGTCAGAACTGAAACATACAAAATCTGGCTCGTTAAGTTCGTTATATGTACATTGAACCACCAATCGAATAAAAACCTTGAGTGCAAAATTTGGAGTCGGAATTAGCAATGCAAAAATCATTTACAAAGCTTTGAATGCAAAAACTGAATGAAAAATTGCGGTTCTTCCAAAAAACATGTTTCCAAACGTGGAATGCAGCATGGTTGCCCGTAACAGATTCGAATGTCTATTTCGTTTTATTTAGAAAAAAGTTTTAGTTCACCAAGTTATTTAATAATGTCTTTCTTGAGTAATATGGTCTCAAGCCTTCCAGACATATCCAGTTATCTTCTATATATGAATAGTATAGTGTTTCTATTAACCTGGAATATATTCCAAAATACATATGTACTGATATTCTGGAATTCATTTTCTTCCTGTTATGCATTGAATTATCTAATCTCTAGAAACGGCATATTAACTATTATATTATTTTGGTCATAGCTACCAGAAGTTCGCGACTTTTACACACGTTAAAACTGTCACTTTACGTTGTAAAATTTAAAACTCGGTTAAAGCGCATCTTTCATCAAGTAGAAGCTTGTGTTCAGTATGTTTTGAATTCTTTAGCTTAATGTCGTTGTTCACCACAAAACTTGATATAAAAGTAACTGAGGCCCAAATTTATAGCTGCAGTTAAAAGGACAATTTCATGTAAACTTTGAGAAGTATCTTAATCATTTCCTCTATGTGCTTTTACGCTCAATCCAATTTTGGAAATGTAGATGCAATCACGAGCCGCACGCAGAAGAAGATGCGGTGCCTTGAAATTTCAAACAGCACATCCAGTTTCTATGCGCTTGCTACAATTCTCGTACACATTTTTGGTTCTCTGTTTCAGTCGGCCCTCACGCCCTCACATTTCGATGCACTATAGATTCATCGTATTGAATTTCATTGCCGGTTCTGGTGGGGAAATTTGGGGATAGGTACGATTACCTATTAAGTACACTTATATTTCCAAAAATGGTAAGTAACAAAAACTACCTAAACATGAATTCAAGCTCAATTTGGTTTTGAAGAATCTTATATCTGCCATTGGAATTATAAAAATTTCATAGTGGCTATACGAGGTCTGTTCAAAAAGTTCCCGGAATTGTTTAATTGCGCGCGTCTGGAGAGTCCGGTGGTCAAAATTTTTTTTATTGTGTTGGTACATATGTCCCTAATGTATGGTGAAATTTTCAGCTGTATTCATTGTTTACATTCTGTCTTGTAGCGGCTAGTGTAGACGTGTTTTTTTGAGCTCGGCGATTTTTGTTAGTTTAAACAATGGTAGAATTGAAGAGTCAAAGAATTTGTATTAAATTTTGCGTGAAAAATGAAATAAAGTGTAACCAAGTGTGCGAAACGTTACAGAGAGCCTACGGTGAGTCTGCTATGAAAAAAACAAGTGTTTACGAGTGGTATAAGCGTTTCCAAGATGGCCGCGAAGGCGTTGAAGACGACGAACGCTCCGGTCGACCCAGCCCGTCAATATTCGATGAAAATGTGGGAAAAGTGGAAAAAATGATTATGGATGATCGCCGAATCACTATTAGAGAAGTTGCTGATGAAGTTGGCATATCAGTTGGCTCATGCCATCATATTTTTTCAAACGTTTTGGGCATGAAACGAGTAGCAGCAAAATTCGTTCCAAAACTGCTGAATTTTGATCAAAGAAACAAACGCATTACCATCGCTCAGGAGCTGTTAAACGACGTCAACGACCTTCTTATGCACCAGATATCACTCCGTGTGATTTTTTCCTGTTCCCAAAGTTGAAGAGACCCATGAAAGGACAGCGTTTTTCATCGATTGAAGAGATAAAGGCAGAATCGCTGAGAGTGCTACAGAGCATTACAAAAAGTGACTATCAGGGGTGTTTCGAAGACTGGAAAAAGCGCTGGCATAAGTGTATTATATCTAGGGGGGATTACCTTGAAGGGGATCATATAGATGTAGACGAATAAATAAATATTTTTTTAGAAAAATGAGAATTCCGGGTACTTTTTGAACAGACCTCGTACATAGATTTTGATTTTGTCATAAAAAAAGGTTTTGAAATTACTTGAAAATTCGACTAGTGAAAGTTGACGTTCGACTAAGATAAGTTAAGCAATTCCTCCGTGTGTATGTATGTGTATTGTATGTGTCAAACAACGTCACTCAATTTCTCAGGCATGACTGCACCTATTTTCCCAAATCAGGCTGAAATGAAAAGGCTGCATAGGTTACTATTGAATTTAATTCGGATCCGACTTCCGCAGTTACAAGTCTAAGAATGTCGAAAATTTTCTACTCTAATTGGCTAAGTAGCTTGTGTCCGCATTTAAAAAAATCAAACGTTTGGAACTTCAAATATTGTAAATGAATAGTGAAACATTCTGAGAACCGAGTTCATGGCATATATTTAACAGTTTTCTTTCTGAAAAGAAATTATGTTAAAAAAAAAGGAAAAATGATATATTGAAAAATGTAGGTATGATTCCCCGGTGAACGACCACAATGAAGCGGAAATAAATAAATATAATAATAATAATAATAATAATAATAATAATAATAATAATAATAATAATAATAATAATAATTATAATAATAATAATAATAATAATAATAATAATAATAATAATAATAATAATAATTATAATAATAATAATAATAATAATACTCAGCACGTTGAATAGTAGCCATGTAATCATTGAGTTTGCTATGTCAGGTCAGAGCTCTGACCAGAATACTGTAATGATGCTTGGAAAAATACAGTAGACACTTTGACATTTTCAGATTGAAATCTGGTAGAAATGCTTTTGTCTGAGCGCAAGTTTGCAAGCTGCGCCAGTAGCTGGCATGTTTGGATGCAGCCCAAGAACGAATCTTGTGCTTTATCCAACTAGTTGAAAGTGGTAAAGCTGGTTCAGGACCAACGAAATCATTCGTTTCACCAGCTCTAGCCAACTCATCAAATAATAATAATAATAATATTGTGGCTGTCATTTCCGACCCTAAAAAATTCATTGGTTTAGTTATCCTAGGAGAAACAAAAAAATCAAAACGTCGTTATTCAGAATAAGGGTGCATAAGATATTTTCGGAGTATTATCAATGAATGCTAGTGTATCTGTTTCTTTAGGAATAAGAAGGAAGCACTAACAGTTCGGCTGAAAAGTTCGTATCGTTTAATAAAAACACACTTTTTTTTGCCAAAATTCGTTTTTATTATTCAACATAATTGCCATCAGAGGCGATACAGCGATTATAGCGATCTTCCAACTTTTCGATACCATTTTTGTAGTACGATTTGTCCTTAGCCTCAAAATAGGCCTCAGTTTCAGCGATTACCTCTTCATTGCTTCTAAATTTTTTACCAGCGAGCATTCTCTTGAGGTCTGAGAACAGGAAAAAGTCACTGGTGGCCAAATCTGGAGAATACGGTGGATGAGGCAGCAATTCGAAGCCCAATTCGTTCAATTTCAGCATGGTTTTCATCGACTTGTGACACGGTGCATTGTCTTGATGAAACAAAACTTTTTTCTTCTTCAAATGAGGCCGTTTTTTTTTAAATTTCGTCCTTCAAACGCTCTAATAACGCTATATAATAGTCACTGTTGATGGCTTTTCTCTTTTCAAGGTAGTCGATGAAAATTATACCATGCGAATCCCAAAATACAGACGCCATAACCTTACCGGCCGATTGTTGAGTCTTTCCACGCTTTGGGTTCGGTTCATCGCGTGCAGTCCACTCAGCTGACTGTCGATTGGACTCCGGAGTGAAGTGATGGAGCCATGTTTCGTCCATAGTTATTATCGACGAAAAAAATCGGTTTTATTTCGATATAACAGCTCCAAACATTGCTCAGAATCATCAATTCGTTGTTGTTTTTGATCGATTGTGAGCTCACGCGGCACCCATTTTGCACAAAGCTTTCTCATATCCAAATATTCGTGAATAATATGTCCAACACGTTCCTTTGATATCTTTAGGGTGTCAGCTATCTCGATCAACTTCACTTTACGGTCATTGAAAATCATTTTGTGGATTTTTTTCACGTTTTCATCGGTAACAGCCTCTTTTGGACGTCCACTGCGTTCATCGTCTTCGGTGCTCATATGACCAGTACGAAATTTTGCAAACCACTTACGAATTGTTGCTTCGCCCGGTGCAGAGTCTGGATAACACTCATCAAGCCATTTTTTGGTATCGGCGGCACTTTTTTTCATCAAAAAGTAGTGTTTCATCAACACACGAAATTCCTTTTTTTCCATTTTTTTCACAATAACAAAAGTAGCTTCACTCAAAATGCAATATCTCACAAACTAATAATCAGACAGCGTCAAATTTATACACGTATCTTTTGAAGGTTGGGACTAACTGAAAATGGTATGGATTTAATTCTAGTGGCGCCCTCTCATAGAAACGATACGAACTTTTCAGCCGATCTGTTAAGGACGGATGCTTCAGTAATTCAGATATATGAGCCGTTACACAAAACTCTGTGTTTATCTTTTAATGTTCGTTAGTTTTTTTTTTTTATTCAACAATATAATATATTTTTAGGCACACTGCTTAAGCTCTAAGATGCCAAGGGTATTTTCTAATCTTAATTAACGACTAACTTAAAACTAGAATAGTATCGTTAGATTATGTCGTCTTAGATTTTCTAGAATCCATTGTATGTTGCATGGGTCTTCCAGATGGCGCTATCTATGGCCGATTCCTTTCGGTTCGTGTGGGTCCGCGGGAAACACCCCCAGGCTACGAAGGCCCGGCGGGTGGCCCGCATGCTGGTCATCGACTGGAGCGTAGAACCGTAGACGGTGATGGTGATGTTACGGAAGAGAATGAAAAAAAAAAGTAAATATTGTGGAAACCGAGGTAAATAGGGGGTATGGAAACAAAATGTCTGAAAACTACAAAGATCTAATTAGTTGCCATCGAGATGGTGAAGAGACGGAGAAAGGGGGAACGAATAGTTAGTGACAAAAAAAAAGATCTTGTTAGTTCCAATGAAGATGGTGGACAGGGACGGGGATCGAGAGAATCGGGCGGATATTAGTGTCGAACCTGTAGGTGGAGATTATACTTTCTGAGCGAGGTATATCAGATTACACTTGGATATTAATGTGTTTAAGGTACTGATATATGAGAAACATATATGAACTATCCCGACTCGCCATCACATCTCGGACCGGAACCTCAGGTGGTCTACCTCGGGCCCTAAGGGATTCCAGTAGCTTCGACCTGGCGTCACGATACTCTACGCACGACCACACGACATGCTCGATGTCCTGATAACCCTCGCCACAGGTGCAGAGACCGCTCTCCGTGAGCCCAATACGCCGGAGATGTGCGTTGAATGTGTAGTGGTTTGACATAAGTCGAGACATCACACGAATGAAATCGCGACTCACGTTCATCCCCCTGAACCAAGGTTTCGTCGATATTTTGGGAACAATGGAGTATAGCCATCTTCCCAGTTCGTCATTGCTCCATGAAGTTTGCCAACTTTCGAGTGTCCTCTGACGAGAAATGCTAAAAAATTCATTGAAGCAGATTGGTCTTTCATAAATTTCACCTTCTAATGCACCCACCTTAGCTAATGAGTCTGCCTTTTCATTTCCCGGAATGGAACAATGCGAAGGGACCCAGACTAAGGATATTAAATAAGACCGACCAGATAAAGTTCTCAAGTGTTCCCGTATTTTCCCCAGAAAATATGGGGGATACTTTCCTGGCTTCATTGAACGGAGAGCTTCTATTGAACTTAAACTATCCGTGACAATGAAGTAATGGTCTTTGGGTAAATTTTCAATGATCTCAAGAGTATACTGAATAGCAGCTAATTCTGCGACGTAGACTGAAGCCGGATCACTGAGTTTGTACGAAGCGGTGATGTTTTTATTGAAGATACCAAAGCCTGTGGATCCGTTGAGATTTGACCCATCAGAGTAAAACATCCTTTCACAGTCAACTGCTCTGAATTTATAATAAAAAATATTAGGGATCACTTGAGGGCGTACGTGATCCGGAATCCCACGAATCTCTTCTCTCATGGATGTGTCGAAAAACACAGTAGAATCAGAAGTATCCAAGAAATGAGCACGGTTGGAAACAAACGAAGAAGGATTAATATTCTGAGCCATGTAATCAAAATACAAGGACATAAAACGGGTCTGAGAATTGAGCTCGACAAGCCTTTCGAAGTTTTCAATCACCGTCGGATTCAAGACATTGCATCGAATCAGCAATCGATATGAGAGATCCCAGAATCGGTTTTTAAGTGGTATAACGCCCGCCAGCACTTCGAGACTCATCGTATGAGTCGACTGCATGCAACCCAAGGCTATACGCAAGCAACGATACTGAATTCTTTCCAGCTTGATGAAATGGGTGTTCGCCGCGGATCGGAAGCAAAAGCATCCGTATTCCATCACGGACAATATCGTTGTTTGGTACAGCCTGATCAAGTCTCCTGGGTGAGCACCCCACCAAGTTCCGGTTATTGTGCGAAGAAAATTAATTCTCTGCTGGCATTTTTGTTTCAGATACCTAATTTGACATCCCCACGTGCCTTTGGAGTCGAACCAGACCCCGAGATATTTAAATGTGAAGGCCTGAGCTATGGTTTCACCCCTTAGTTGAAGCTGTAATTGTGCTGGTTCTCGCTTCCTTGAAAATACAACCAGCTCAGTTTTCTCCGTAGAGAACTCGATACCCATTTGAAGAGCCCATGTCGACAAGTTGTCGAGGGTATCTTGTAATGGTCCTTGGAGATCGGCAGCTTTGGGTCCTATAATGGACACAACGCTGTCGTCGGCAAGTTGTCTTAGCGTGCAAGATGTGTTTATACATTTGTCGATGTCGTTTACGTAAAAATTGTATAAAAGGGGGCTTAAACATGAGCCCTGAGGAAGACCCATGTAACTGAATCGTATTGTCGACAAATCATTCTGCGCAAAATGCATATGTTTCTCGGACAATAGATTATACAAAAAGTTATTCAAAACTGGTGAAAGACCATGCTTATGCAACTTCTCAGATAGGATATGTATTGAAACTGAGTCGAAAGCCCCCTTGATATCTAGGAAGACTGATGCCATTTGTTCTTTACGGGCAAATGCCATTTGAATTTCGGTTGAGAGCAACGCAAGACAATCGTTCGTTCCTTTGCCCCGGCGAAAACCAAATTGTGTATCTGAAAGCAAGCCATTGGTCTCGACCCAATTGTCTAGGCGGAAGAGAATCATTTTTTCAAACAATTTCCGGATACAGGAAAGCATAGCAATCGGCCGATACGAATTGTGGTCGGAGGCAGGTTTCTCTGGTTTTTTAATGGCGATAACCCTCACTTGTCTCCAGTCATGAGGGACAATATTACCCTCAAGAAACTTGTTGAATAGATTCAACAAGCGCCTTTTGGCAGGGTCAGGCAGATTTTTCAACAAGTTGAATTTGATTCTGTCTAGCCCCGGGGCTTTATTGTTACACGACAAGAGTGCAAGAGAAAACTCTACCATCGAAAACGGTGTTTCGTTTGTATTCGCTGTCGCGACGCGGGAGATCTTCTGGTCCGGAACAGAGTCGGGACACACTTTTTTAGCGAAATCGAATATCCAGCGGTTAGAATATTCCTCGCTTTCGTTCGTGGTGTTTCGATTGCGCATTCGTCGGGCTGTGTTCCAAAGAGTGCTCATCGATGTTTCTTTTGTTAATCCGTCAACGAAACGGCGCCAGTATCCGCGTTTCTTTGCTTTAATTAGGTTCTTCATTTGCATGTCTAACGCCGCGTAATTCCGATAATTACCAGGTGTTCCGTTTTTTCTAAAAATGATATACGCTGCAGATTTTTTAGCGTTTAACTCTGAGCACTCTTTGTCCCACCACGGGTTGGGAGGACGGATGTTAGTTTTCGCGCCCGGTACACGTTTCGTCTGAACTTGAATCGCGGTTCCGAGAATCAAGTCAGCCAAAAACGTGTACTCTTCCTCCGGAGGAAGTTCTTGTGTTGATTCTATTTTCTCAGATATAGAGTTTGCATATCTTTTCCAATCAATATTTCGTGTGAGGTCATACAAAACATTGATTGTCTTCGATGGTCTTAATCCGGTGACAATTGAGATGACGATAGGCAAGTGATCGCTACCGTGGGGATCAGGGATTACCTTCCACGTGCAATCCAACCGTAGCGATGTCGAGCAAATGGAAAGATCCAGCGCACTTGGTCTTGCTGGTGGTGCAGGAATCCGTGTCATTTCTCCCGTATTTAAAATTGTCATATTGAAGTTATCGCAAAGGTCATAGATCAGAGTTGATCTGTTGTCATCCTGAAGACAGCCCCATCCCGTACCATGAGAGTTGAAGTCTCCTAAAACTAACGTAGGTGTAGGAAGGAGCTCCATGATGTCACAAAGCCGTTGGTGCCCAATCGAAGCTCTTGGGGGAATGTATACGGAAGCAATGCAAAGGTCCTTGCCTTTCATTGTGATTTGACATGCAATAACTTCAACACCTGGTATCGAAGGGAGGTTTATCCGGTAGAAGGGATAGCACTTTTTGATCCCTAAAAGTACTCCTCCGTAGGGGTTTTCTCGATCCAAGCGGATTATATTAAAATCATGGAAGGTAATTGGTATTTCAGAAGTTAGCCATGTTTCGCATAAGGCAAATGCGTCACACTCCAAGATGTTTATTAATACTTTGAAGGGGTCTATTTTCGGTATGATACTTCTACAGTTCCACTGTAAAACAGTGATCGGATCCATTACCTCGTTCAATAAATCAGCCATCGAAGGATACAATCGCTGAAATGAGGGGCCATTTTGCAGTTGACTGCTTCAGAAATGTTTTGACTGTGGGTATAAAACTCATCATAAGCTGTTTCAGGGGGTCGGAAATATTGAAAGTTGTGAAAATCCAGTCCACAATATCCGAGAATTTTATGAATCCAGCACTCGGTCGATTTTCTGGTTGGTTTTCTGGGACACTTGGGGATTTTGATGACCCAGGAAGTGCCGGGAATTCCTTTTTAGATCTGAGTTTCTCAAGATCAGGAGCTGTTTGCTTTGGTTTTTTCATTTTACCAGCACTTCCCATTGCTGTTACTTTTGGGGGACCCTCAGAAGATACCTTCGAACCCTTGCTAGGGAGCTTGTGAGAGGAAATATTTATCCTCTTCCTATAGCTGTGAGGGACTGCCGAAGATGTACCTTCTTGGGGATCGTCAGAATCACACTCGTCAGTTGACAAGCAAGCGTAAAGGTTTCCGGTGAGTTTAGGTGGCGTAGCACTCTTGAGCATTTCTGCAAAAGACCGTTTGGAACGAGACTGGAGAGACTGTTTCAATTTATCTCCTCGCAGTTTGTACGCAGGGCATGCCGCGAGGTCATGATGGTCCTCTCTACAGTAGAGGCACTTTTCGATGCTCTTCCCGCAAGAGCCATCCGCGTGAGCCCCTCCACAGTTAGCACAACGATACTTATTACCACAATGAGAGGCTGTATGCCCCAATTGTTTGCAATTGGAGCAATTCATGACCCGCGGCACATAGAGACGAACAGGCAGACGAACCCGGTCCAGGAGAACGTAGTTGGGTAATGCCGAGCCGGCGAAGGTCACTCGATAAGAGTCTGATTGGGGATAGGATTTTGTACCATCCCCGGCGATCGACACTGAATGCAGCCGTTTGCAATCTAGTATCTTTACATTCTTAAGTACGGGGTCTTTGAAACCGCCGGCCCCGTACTTAAGAAGATCTTCGCATGTCAGGCTCGCATCTGTGACTACGCCGTCTATTTCTACTTCGCGGGCTGGCACGTAGACACAATACTCCCGCGCAAAAAGATCACTTTGAACGATCTCGTTAGCCTGCTTTGAGCTGGTTAACAAGACCCTAAGCTTCCCTGGGCGTACTTTATCAATACGTGTAATAGTAGAGTATCGTGAAGTCAATTCGTGAGATATTTTTATAAGGTTAAATTTGTTGTTGTTCTTGGTCCGGAAATAGACCACACAGGAACCGGTCGAAAGCAAAGGATCATCGGGATACTTCTTTACCCTCGGAATCTTATTGTCAGCTGAAGGGGTAGGGAAAAGTGGGGGTGGTTTTGGATCTGTCTCCATTTTTTCATCCGGAGGGGGGGGAACCATTATTATTACACGGAGCTATCTCCGCACAGATTTGATTATGTATGGTGTAAGTGAAATAATCAGAGGATAGCAACAAAATACAAACAATACTTAGCTTGTTCGGCTGCAAAAACAAACGGCCACCAAGACCTGGTCTTGGTCGATTGCCTCTTCAATAGATGCCTAAAACTCCGTGAGGAAAAAAGCACAATCACAATTGTCTATCTATGGCTGTGTGACGGTGAAAAAACCTCCACGAAGAAAAAGCACAAATCACGATATCTAACTCGGTGCAAAAAAAACTCAACTCACTCGCACACCCGAGTGTCCGATCACAATCGACACTGCGAAAACAAAAGAACGACCTTGAAAGCGGATTAATGCGGACTGTACTGGACTGGATTAAAGCGAATACACATCCGATCGCGTCGACAGATACGGTGGGAATGTGGATGTTCGTTAGTTATTAAAATTCATTGCCTTCGCCGACAGTATATATAAATCTAAAACAGTTTCTTTATTTCACAATGGTAATGTAATGAAACCCTAAAGTTTCCTGCAAAGGTAATTCCAACAACGCAATCGTATGTACTAGTACCATTTCATTGAGGCAGCCGAAATAGTGCGAGCGCACTATGAACCACAGCTCGTCTCCAGAAACAGCCGGTTTATTGCTTCAAGAGACATTGATGAGACAGTCGGCTCGCGACAGCCCTTCGTAACAGTAATTCCCTAAGAATCAAAGGATGTCTTCGATTTTCTAAGGCTGTCCCCGTAACATTTTATGCGAATGAGCGAACATAAAGAAACAGGATACAAACAGCCCGTTCGGTTTGACTACTCTCCGGATAGAATACTCTCATCAAACTGGTGAGTAGAAACTGTCTCAGTGACAGCATTCATTTAGACATGCGAGCGCTGTTGCCATTACAGTTCGGCATATGCTTGCACACATATTGTAGACTGGGCTTTCGACTTTGCGTTCCGACAGTTCATGCTATCTCGTGGCGGATGTCATTGAAAAGCAGTACTGCTGAGAAGCCTGTATGTGAGGCTCCGTTTCTCAAACCTAAACGCATAAAAACAACAACTGATTCTTCTGTGAGCATATGCGCTGGTGATCGTTCGCAGTGTGAGGTTCGCTTCAAACAAGAACGGTTGTGTCATCCAACTGCTGGTCGTCTACATTGGAGAAAACAAAAAGTGGACAACGATGGGAAACAATGTACAACATCAGCCGTTCTAATGGCTCTAAATATTATCTAAAGAACTATTACGGTTACTTATTTCCAAATCGAAGGTAAAAATCGTCAATTTAGTACAAATCTAGAATAATTTGATAAGCTTTGTGCACTTTCCAACTTCTGAAACCTGAAATTAATCACGCGATGGCATTATTCAGCTGCTGCTCGTTTACTTGCGAGAAACACAAAAAAATACATTGTCTCGGCCCGAAAAAGGAAAAATGATAATTCGAAATGAAGCAATCAACTTCAAAATTCCATATGTTGTTATTTTTGTGGCCGTTAGAACCGCTCTTTTGATCTTTTGATCTACTATGTTCATCGTTCGCTCCGTACGCAGTGCGGTTTCAAACAAGTGCGCAATATTCATTAAAGCATGAACACAACGAACAGAATACATATACAAATCGACAGTTATACTCGGTAATTACGGTCAAATTATTCAGTTCCTAACCATTTTCATTGTTTTCACATAGAATCGAGAGTGAAGTGGATTTCCACAGGAAGGGCACACAAGCAAGTAGCAGATTTACTTTGTGCGCCGTTCACCAAGCGAGAGGCAACCGATTTGTTCGGAATTTTGCTCATGGAAATAATTTTCAACTGTGTTGAAAGTTGTATAAAGGGTAACCTTCGGTTCTTTTCAGAATCCAAAGCATTTTACAAAGAACTAATGAGATTTTACTTTGAACTGGATGATTTTTCAGTAGAACAATGTACCAAAATAAACGTGCCTTTCTAAAGTGATCTGCCCCTTGTCGACAGCAGTCCTATGTCAATCTCGAAGTTATGTCTCTAACCCAGGCCCGAGCGCAGGGGGGGGGGGGGGGTTTGGAAGTTTTTATCCCCCCCCCCCCCCTGAAGAATTTTTTTTAAATTAAGTTTCATGAACAATGGAGTACTTATTATATTAAAGTGCAAATAACTTGACCCCCCCCCCCTCGCTATAATGATTTCTGCGTACGAGCCTGTCAGAATTCGTTTTACATTGTCAATATAGTGGAAGAGGCGCCTTTTCGCCTTTTTGACACCCCCCCTCTCCCCTTGAAACCACCCCCCCCCCCCCCCCTGGATGATTCCTGCGCACGGGCCTGCTCTAACCTACAAGTTTTTTTTAAATCGACACTGGATGACACTAAATTTATTCAAGTCATAAAAAATATCCCCCAGTCCCCCTTATGATTTTTCAAAACCTAAAAATTTTCAAACTTTAACTGCCGGTCTACCCATATCCGATTTAGTTCAAATTTTGCATAGGTACTTTTTACTTTTTTTGAAGTGCTTAAACATTTGAACACTACCGCTTCGCGAAACTAGAGAAGATCCGAAAATATTAGCACCCTTATGTAAAACACGCGTTTTTTTTTTATAACGGCCAATAAGTCACCTGTCAACTTCCACTTTTGAAAGAATTTGGAGGCGAGCTATGAAAAATTTAACACCAGACGGAAGAGAAAACTCAACTTTTGGTTAAAATCTGACACTCGAGCGATTAATTTGATGTTGTCGAAAATAACCCTGCTCGAGAGCATGGTTATTTTTGACAGATAGATGGTTATTTTCCGACACTGAAAAAAATCATGCAATGAAAATTCTAATATTAATTCTTTAGTTGAAATTATATCCTGTGGAAAATAAACCCAAAAAGCTTCCCGTCCGTCAAATTTTGAATTGGCCCTCAGGTGTTTTAGTTAAATTTAACTACTCGACACAAAATAACCACTCAAGTGTCAGATTTCAACCAAAATCAAACCATAACACGCAAAATCATAATACAATAAATGTGTTTAAATGAAAATTAAACGTAATACTTCAGTTGTCAAAAGCATAAGTACATCATATGCATATCACTTTATTTTCTCTCTCTATTTCAGGATTGGTTTGTCACACTTAGCTTATCACGATTATTGCAATTAAATGTGCTTTGACTGTTCAACAAATAACTTTTCGCGACACTTCAAACTATTGATTCAACCAAGCAAACATTTCTTCCGCCACTTGCAGTGCATTCGCATTTCGTTGCTCACTAATCTAATCGTCAATTACATTCCGTATATCTTCAGCAAATATTATCACTCACATTAGCTACTTAGTTACCGTAGTATCCCTTTTTGGCTGATTCCTCTAGCAGTGTCACAAGTGAGTCCAGAGTCTCCTCGCCGGTCGGAATAATCTGCGACGGTGGAAGTATGAAGCCATTCCTGGAATTTGAGCTTGGACGTAATTCGTACGTGTAGGCGAGTTTCACTCCCAAAGTGCCGTACACCCATTCGAAACTGGCACCACTGGCCGGGTAGATGGCATCGTAGACGTTCCCGTAAGTGTACTGAGTTCCATACCGACGCGCCAGGGAAGTGACGGTTGCCTTTGCGATGGAATTCAAATCGTCATAATTGGACGCATGCTCACTCGTATATCCATACGGGAACAAAAGCAGCTGAGAGTAGGAGTGGAACGAAATATAGGTCCGCAACTTTCCCTTCAGTGATTGAATGTATTCCGACAAAGTTTTGGTTTCCACTTCCGAGAATGCACGAGGTCCCCCATAGGTGTCCGAGTAGCACCAACTGCTCGTTCCTTGTTCATGCCAGTGAAAGTCCCAATTACGATTGGGATCCGCACCAAAGCAACCGACCGCGTACCTGGTTCTTGTCTTGCGCCACAGACGATCCCTCTTATGAGTATACACATATCCGTCGGGATTGACGCTCGGGAAAATGTACCAATCGTAGTTTTCGGCGATGTTTCTCACAGCCGTATCGTTACTAGTAAGCAGTTGATTCAAAATGTAGGTAGCCGTCGCGGGAGCAATCCATTCTCTCGCATGAATACCAGCTTCTAGGAAAATTCCAGGGTTGCCAGTTTTGTACGAAACCTTGACACCTTTGATTTTTCGATTTTCAAATGTTCTGCCTCCTTCGATCACTTCAACTTGTTTGTACTCGGAAGCCAATTTATCTAACCACGCATAAATTTCCTCCAATTCGTGATACTCTATCCACCCGAAAGCGCCCGATGCACGCTTCGTCTGGATACGGTTCCGTTCCTCGTCAATCAACTGCTGCAGGTTGGTCTGCAATTTATAATAGCTAATACCGTAACTTTCCAACGTTGTGGTGAAATCTGCCAGTTTATGCGGTGCAACAACAATTTCGTACTCGTCACCGGCTTTATTTCCGTGTTCCAAAAATATAAAACTGTCGCTTGATTCCTTCAGTTCCTTCAACACCGAAACATGCTCCGCTGAATGGGCTCGAACCTTATAGTTCCTGTAGTTATCGTAGCGAGCTGATTCTGCACCAAGTCCAACATCGCAGCAAAGCACCAGCGATAGAATAACACCCGATAGCTTCCGAAGATCCACCATCCTGAGCCGTGTGTCGCTAACTAGCCTATCTAAAATCAGTTAGCCGCAATTTATATCTTGCTACCATCCCATTCGCCATCCTTATCAGCCACTTTCTGAAGCACATAAACCCACTGCACTACCCCAGTGACTCGAAACTACTTCCGATGGAATGCATTCCCATAAAAAAATTTACTGGTCGCGAAGAAGCTAGTGGATAATTTATACTAGCAGCGATTATGCTTGGTCTTGAAAGCAACAGGAGATTCCTGTTGGTACAGTTCTATCATAGTTGCATGGGCGGTGGGTGTAACTGTCTGGCAATGAATATCGAATTTGCATAAACAAGTCATCCTCTCGGAGTGACGCTACAACACTACGAGACGGGGAACGTCGTTGGTCGGTATAACGACAGTTGCTTAGTAACCCATTTACGTTGCATTGACCCCCGTGTGATACGTTTGTTGTTCTAGTTTTAGGCTGTTCCTGCAATAACCGCTCTGAAATTGTTACATTGTTTGTGTAGTTTAGGAAGTGTCAATTCTGGCTGTCATAGAGATATTTTGAATTTTGGATAAATTGGGCATCTCAGTACAGGGTCCGCCATCTAACTTTTTTTTTGAACTACCGGTTATTTCGACATTGGTAACCTTAATGTCACTTCTGATTTGACAGAAACTTAGTTTTATCCTTCCGCTGAACGAAAATGGTTGTGTATACGCTTGAGGAACGCGTGAAAATACTTCAGTTTTACTTTGAAAATCATGGTAATGTTGCGGAATGTGTACGAAAAAAATCATCTTCTCGGATGAGGCACATTTTCATCTCGGCGGGTATTTATTTTTTTATTCAATAATATAATTTTTTAAGGCACACTGCTTAAGCTCTAAGATGCCAAGGGTTTTTTCTAATTTTATTAACGACTAACTTAAAACTAGGTTAGAATATTTGGATAATGTTGTATTGGGGTCGAAGTGGTCGACTTTGGCAGATCCAGCCTTCAGCTGGCGATCGGCACCGGCCGATTGATTGAATATGTCACGAGTCTTCCAGATGACGTTGGCTGCATCCTTCGGTCCGTGTGGGTCCGCGGGAAACACCCCCAGGCTACGAATACCCGGCGGGTGGCCCGCATGCTGTATATAGACTAGAGCGGCCTTTCGTGGGCGATGATGGTGATGTTACAGAAGAGAACGAAAAAAAATATAGAGAACTAAATATTGCGGAAAACGAAGAAAAAAGGGAATATGGGAACGAAATGACTAAGAACGACAAAGATCTAATTAGTTGACATCGAGATGGTGAAGAGGCGGGGAGGGGGGAAGCGAAAAGGTTAGTAACGGCAAAAAGATCTTGTTAATTCCGATGAAGATGGTGGACAGGGATGGGGATCGAAAGAATCGGGCGGATGTTAGTGTCGATCCTGTAGGAGGAGATTATACTTTATGAGCGAGGTATAACAGATTACACTTGTATATTAATGTGTTTGAGGAACTGGTATATCAGAAGCATATATGAACTATCCCGACTTGCCAACACACCCCGAACCGGAACCTCTGGCGGTCTACCTCGGGCCCTGAGGGATTCCAATAGCTTCGACCTGGCGTCGCGATACTCTACGCACTACCACACGGCATGCTCGATGTCCTGATAACCGTCGCCATAGGTGCAGAGCCCGTTCTCCACGATCCCGATACGCCGGAGATGTGCGTTGAATGTATAGTGATTGGACATGAGCCGTGACATAACGCGAATGAAATCACGACTCATGTTCATCCCCTTGAACCAAGGTTTCGTCGATACCTTAGGGATAATGGAGTGTAGCCATCGTCCCAGTTCGTCATTCGTCCATGAAGTTTGCCAACTTTCGAGAGTTTTCTGACGAGAGATACTAAAAAATTCATTGAAGCAGATTGGTCTTTCATAAATATCACCTTCTAATGCGCCCACCTTAGCCAATGAGTCTGCCTTTTCATTACCCGGAATGGAACAATGCGAAGGAACCCAGACTAACGATATTAAATAAGACCGTTCAGATAAAGTTCTCAAATGTTCGCGTATTTTCCCCAGGCAATAAGGGGGATACTTTCCTGGCTTCATTGCCCGGAGAGCTTCTATTGAGCTTAGACTGTCCGTGACAATGAAGTAATGGTCTTTGGGCAAGGTTTCAATGATCTCGAGGGTGTACTGAATGGCAGCTAATTCTGCGACGTAAACTGAAGCCGGATCATTGAGTTTGTA
Source organism: Malaya genurostris (assembly GCF_030247185.1). NCBI lineage: Eukaryota > Metazoa > Arthropoda > Insecta > Diptera > Culicidae > Malaya > Malaya genurostris. Next base: position 292,360,303 of record NC_080571.1, read on the forward strand.
CGAAGCGGTGATGTTCTGATTGAAGATACCGAAGCCTGTGGACTTGTTGATGTTTGATCCGTCAGTATAAAACATATTTTCACAGTTGACTGTTCTAAATTTGTTATTAAAGATATTAGCGGCCACTTGAGGGCGTACGTGATCCGGAACTCCACAAATCTCTTTCGTCATGGATGTGTCGAAAAACACAGCAGAATCAAAAGTATCCAAGAAATGAGCACGGGTGGAAACAAACGAAGAAGGATTAATATTCTGAGCCATGTAATCAAAATACAAGGACATAAAACGGGTTTAAGAATTAAGCTCAACTAACCTTTCGAAATTTTCAATCACCAGAGTATTCAAAATGTCGCATCGAATGAACAAACGATATGAGAGATCCCAGAACCGGTTTTTCAATGGGAGAACGCCCGCCAGCACTTCGAGGCTCATCGTATGAGTCGATTGCATGCAACCCAGGGCAATACGCAAACAACGATACTGAATTCTTTCCAGCTTGATGAAATGAGTGTTCGCCACGGATCGGAAGCAGAAGCATCCGTATTCCATTACGGACAATATTGTTGTTTGGTACAGCCTGATCAGGTCTCCTGGGTGGGCACCCCACCAAGTTCCGGTTATTGTACGAAGAAAGTTGATTCTCTGCTGGCATTTTTGTTTCAGATACCTAATGTGACATCCCCAGGTACCTTTGGAATCGAACCAGACCCCGAGATATTTGAATGTGAAGACCTGAGCTATGTTTTCACCCCCTAAGTGAAGCTGTAATTGTGCTGGTTCTCGCTTCCTTGAAAATACAACCAGCTCAGTTTTCTTCGTAGAGAACTCCATACCCATTTGGAGAGCCCATGTTGACAGGTTGTCGATGGTATCTTGTAATGGTCCTTGGAGATCGGCAGCTTCAGGTCCTATAATAGACACAACGCTGTCGTCGGCAAGTTGTCTTAGCGTGCAGGATGTGTTGATGCATTCATCGATATTGCTTACGTAAAAATTGTATAAAAAGGACCCCCGGTGAACGACCAAAAGGTTAAAGCCGGGGTAAAATAAATGATATTAATAATAATAATGTATAAAAGGGGGCTTAAGCATGAGCCCTGAGGAAGACTCATGAAACTAAATCGTAATATTGTCAAATCACCATGCGCGAAGTACATGTGTTTTTCAGACAATAGATTATGTAAAAAGTTGTTCAAAACTGGCGAAAGACCATGCTGATGCAGCTTCTCAGATAGGATATTTATAGAAACTGAATCAAAAGCCCCCTTAATGTCTAGGAAAACTGACGCCATTTGTTCTTTACGAGCAAATGCCATTTGAATTTCTGTTGCAAGCAACACAAGACAATCGTTCGTTCCTTTGCCCCTGCGGAAACCAAATTGTGTATCTGAAAGTAAGCCATTAGTCTCGACCCAATTGTCTAGACGAAACAGAATCATCATGTTACAATCAAAGGCAAGGACCTTTGCATTGCTTCCATCTACATTCCACCAAGAGCCTCGGTTGGGCATCGGCGGCTCAGTGATATCATTGAGCTCCTTCCCGCATCGACGTTGGTTTTAGGAGACTTTAACTCACACGGTATGGGATGGGGCTGTCTTCTCGACGATAACAGATCAACAATGATCTATGATATTTGCGACAACTTCAATATGACAATCTTCAATATGACGGGAGAAATGAAACGGATTTCTGCACCACCAGCAAGATCAAGTGCGCTGGATTTATCCCTTTGCTCGACATCGCTACGGTTGGATTGCACGTGGGAGGTAATTCCTGATCCCCACGGTAGCGATCATCTACCGATCATAATATCAATCACCAGCGGCTCAAAACCATCGAAGACAATCAATGTTTCATATGACCTCACACGAAATATTGATTGGAATAGCTATGCGACCTCGATATCTGAGAAACTTGAAAGAACTCAACAACTTCCTCCGGAGGAAGAGTACACGTTTTTGGCTGGCTTGATTCTCGACACCGCGACTCAAGCTCAGACGAAACGTGTACCCGTCGTGAAAATCAACATCCGTCCTCCCAACCCGTGGTGGGACAAAGAGTGCACAAATTTAAACGCGGAGAGAGCCTCCGCGTATAAAATATTCAGAAAAAACGGAACACCTGATAATTACCGGAATTACGCGGCGTTAGACATTAAAACTAAGAACTTGATTAGAGCCAAGAAACGCGGTTACTGGCGTCGGTTTATAGACGGCTTAACGAAAGGAACATCTATGAGCACTCTTTGGAACACAGCCCGACGAATGCGCAATCATAACACCACGAATGAAAGCGAGGAATATTCCAACCGCAGGATATTCGATTTCGCTAAAAAAGTATGCCCAGACTCTGTTCCGGAACAGAAGATCACCCGCGCCGCGACACCAAATACAAACGAAACAGCGTTTTCGATGGTAGAGCTCTCACTTACAATTGCTTTTCATGTAACAATAACAATAACAAACCCCGGGATTAGACAGAATAAAATTCAACTTGTTGAAAAATCCGCCTGATCCCGCCAAAAGGAGCTTGCTGAATTTATTCAACAAGTTCCTCACGGGTAATATTGTCCCACACGACTGGAGACAAGTAAGAGTTATCGCCATTCAATAACCAGGGAAACCAGCCTCCCATCACAATTCGTATCGGCCGATTGCTATGCTTTCCTGTATCCGGTCGGATGATTTAGCCATCGAAGGATACAATCACTGAGAGAAGGGGCCAATTTGCAATCAACTGCTTCAAATATATTTTTACTGTTGGCATGAAAGCAATTAAAATGCTTTTAAGAGGGTCAGAAATATTAAAAGTTGTAAAAATCCAGTCCACGACATCAGAGAACTTGATAAGTCCAGCACCTAGTTGGTTCTCTGGAAGATTTTCCGGGACGTTTGGGGATTTTGTAGTCCCGGGAAGTGGTGGGAATTCCATCTCGGAACTAAGTTTTCCGAGACCAGGAGCTTTTTGCTTCGGTGGTTTGTCACGATTCCCGTTAGCTGTAACTTTTCGAAGCCCTTCGGAAGACACCTTCGAACCCTTACTAGGTAGCTTATGAGAGGCTTTATTCATTCTTTTCCTACAGCTATGAGGGACTGCCAAAGATGGACCTTCCAAAGGGTCGTCAGAATCGCTCTCGTCAGTTGACAAGCAGGCATATGGGTTCGTTGTCTGTTTAGGAGGGGTGGCACTCTTAACCATCTCGGCAAAGGAACGCTTGGAGTGTTCCTTCAGGGAACGCTTCAATCGATCTCCTCGCAGTTTGTAAGCGGGACAATCAGAAAGGTCATGCGGACCCTCCTTGCAGTAGAGACACTTTTCAGCATCCTTACCGCAAGAGCCATCTGCGTGAGCCTCCCCACATTTAGCACAACGTGGCTTATTGCTGCAATGGGTAGCTGTATGCCCCAGTTGTTTGCAATTGGTACAATTCATTATCCGGGGTACAAATAGACGAACAGGCAAACGAACCCGGTCCAAGAGGATGTAGTTGGGCAAAGCAGAGCCGGCGAAGGTCACACGATAAGAGTCTGATAGGGGATAGGACTTTGTTCCATCCCCGGCGATCGATACTGAATGCAATCGCTTGCAGTCCAGTATCTTGACATTCTTAAGTGAGGGGTCTTTAAAACAATCCGCCCCGTACTTAAGAATATCCTCGCAAGTCAAACTCGAATCGGTGACCACACCGTCGATTTCTACTTCGTGAGCTGGTATATAGACGCGGTACTCCAGCGTAAAAGGATCCTTTTGAACAAGCTCACTAGCCTGTTTTGAGCTGGTAAACAAGACCCTGAGCTTGTCTGGCCGTATTATATCTATACTTTTTATAGTATTATATCGCGAAGTCAGGTCCCGCGATATTTTTAAAATATTCAGTTTTTTTCCTTTGATTTGGTCCGGCAATAGACCGCATAAGTCCCGGCCGGTAATGCGAGCCCATCAGGATAGCTCTTTATGCGTGACTTTTTACAGTCAAGGGAAGTCTCCATTTGAACATCGGGAGCGGGGGGGTCAGGATTTAAATTAGACATGTCGCGGAACTACTTCCGAGCAGAAACAAATGATTCGGGGGGAAATATAATGATCAAATAACAAAATAAAAATAATCGAACTAACAGTACTTAACTTAAGATCCAGCGGGGGACACCAAGCTTGACTTCGTCGATCGGCGTATCGCCGCTTTGATGATGTGCAAAAAACCTCCGAGAGGAAAAAGCACACTTATTTATAATCCGCACACTTGGCCTTGATCGATAAAACAATAACCGGTTAACGGTACCGTTTCGATCGACCGCTCACAATAAGGCACTGTTCTATTATATGAGGTCATATAACATATTATGTTTCACAAAAAGCCACAGTACCTAGAAAAACTCGCGGCAAAATAAGATGTGACGTTCAACTTCATTTCTGGAGGATCGATTTGGTGATAAGAAAAAAGTCCTAAGGATTAGGATTCACGACATAGTTGAATCGAGAAGTATGATCCCATTGGCAAGATCACACCATGAAATATTGATTCAGATGTCCGGACTACTCACAAACGACCAGTCATTAAGAAAAATAAGCTTAAGACAATCCCGTTACATAATATTACACCCGGATCAATAACGGAGTAACACACGAACGGTCCACTAATGCCAAATGTTTGAATGCCTGAAACGTAAAGTTTGTCAGAGAATAAACCTAAAATCGCTATCTGCTATTCGGAGCAGATTCAAACATTCTGCGAAGTAAATTCCAAATGGTGTAATTTTCGATCTGATTCTATCTGCGTGCCACAACTTCAGTTCGTAAATGGAAGTTCAGGTGTATCTTTTGATCAGTTTCAAAAAATAATCTGAAATGTTTTTAACATAGCGCATTCTAACCCATTACCTCTTCGGCATACAGCGCCATGCAGAGCAACTAAAAACGCCTTAAATTATGCTATCTTGATAAACCTTTTCAACGAAACCGTTCTCTCGAGGCCGTATTTATTTACTCCATTCGGTGATGCATCGAAAAGCATCAACCCAGTAGAGTAAACAGTTGCTTTGCTGGCGAGGCTTACTAAGATAAAGTTATGTTTGAACGATAGCCTTCTATCGGTAGGTTAGAGCAGCGTGATGATATTTTTGAGACGTAAAATAAATCGCATACACTTCCTTTTTACACTGGAACGGTTTAAAATTATTCACACTTGTAACTCAAAAACCGATAGTCGGATCCGAATTCTTCTTCTACTTCTGGAGCTTCCGAAAACGAAAGCTGGGGATCGATATAACCTAAATTAGTTTTCATGGCCATCAACTAACAAGATTTACAGGCTGACCAGTTTGAAGGGATTTGGTGTAGTCTCGCACACGATTTTTTTCGAAAATCTCCCTACGATCGTTGATCAGGATGAAATTCAAGAATTCTTTATAGGTATTATAAACCCTTTCATTGGAATCTGATTTTTAGGGTAGAGGATTAAAAAACCATTATTTTCGCGATTTTTTTAGAACTATCGTTCGGTAAAATAATTTCGAAAGTTTTGCATAACACAATACATCTTTAGAACAACATTTTGAATTTTTTCGTGACAAAATGTTGAGAAATACGTCGGTAAAAAAGTATTTTTGAAGACGCTTCTTGAAAATCATAATCAACGAAGACTTCTGGTAAGTCTGCGCTTAGATACAGTCTAAGCGCTGACTTATCAGAAGTCAACAAATCAAAGCAGTATAATTATAGTAGATGCTTTTGTAGAGCCCAACGTTCCTGTTTGATTTTCTTACTTCTCTACTATTTTTCATGTAGAAAGTATGTGAAAAATTTGGGAAAAAAATGGTGAAGTAGTTTTTGACGATGGCAAGGGGAGAGTCGCTTAACACAAACTATATTGTGCCTCTAAAAACATCCGTGATATACTGTGAGTCTAAGTGTGCCACGCTGTGCTCCATGAAACAGCTACTTGTCAAAACTGTGCCCTTTGTGTGCCGCAACTGTGCAATTGTATGAAAACGAAAGTGCCAATATTGATAAATGCACCAACGCATTGTGTTAATGTGTGATTGGCACATTGTTCTAAGCGTCCTCCCCTTGGACGATGGACACGTTCAATGTTTATTGTCAATAAAATCAAAAGAAACATTTTATTTTTGTAGAGAGCAATTAACAAAACTCCTTCTCTATAAACCTTCTCTACCACTTTGAACTGCACCAATAACTGCGCTAGTTCGAATTCTGACCAGAAAGGATTCGTGCTCTCTACTTGTCGGTATTCGGGGGAGGGTACACGAACGACGATGACTGTTTGCCATTTCATGAAATTGCATAAGATTAGGTAAAACACAGCCGGTAGTTAATTACAGCCACCATAAACCACAGCAAAAAAAAACACTCGTTCCCCATGAAATACCCTCATTTACATATTATCCACAATTCTATCCACTGCGCAGAGCCCGGGGATTTTCCGACTCATCTCGAATTGCCATCGTTTTTCCTGCTCTGTATCAACGATCACTACTCCAATTGTGTGGCTGTGATTGGATTATGATTACATTCCGAAATAATAGCAACTCAACGTGTACGACGCTCTCTTATAATCTCTATCGCTTTTTAGTTTTACTTACTTTAGTGCCTGTAATATCAAAGTGCCGACAGTCGTTTCGTTTGGAACAAACAGTATCGTTCCAAACGAGCAAGCGACCTGTCAAAATAGTATGAAGTTTACAAAACTGCCAATTTTTCGGGGTGAATGTTTTGAGTTATTGCCAACATTACGGTTGAGATGTCGTCACTTCAGCATTACAGGCACTCTAGTTTTACTGTGCTTGATGATAGTAATAACCAGTGCGGAGAAACACGCGATCGCCGATTGTTGCGATTCCTGGCTACCGGCACGGGATTGACGTCAATGGAGTGAAAGAGTTGAGAAAGCATGACGATCGCGGTGCTAAGCCCAAACGGGGTTCAGTGGAAAGGGAACTAGAGTTGTAGTATTATGACGAAGAAAGCATTAAAGTTGTGCGCATATTTAATGACATGATCAGGTCAGAAAGAGAGAACTACTGTAGAGCGACAGGCGTGTGTCGATCGAGATAAAAATTTACCGGTTATTGCGTATGTTGATGTTATGCTGTTGACATTTGGGTAGTACAAATTTCGGTTGCTGAACTCAGTTAAAAAGATTAGGTAACATAAGTAAAACTCTAAAAAAAACTTTCATTTGCATTATGCCAATATTTACCGAGTGGTCATTGCTAGTATCGAAACGAATGCCTACATCCTACATTCTCTTCAACAGAAAGAAACAATGTTATGTTAGTTCAACACTGGTGGCTAACAGATGACAATAAATCTACTACAGTATTTGAAAATGTATTACAAAAAGTTGTGTTTTCAGTCAAATAATTGGCAAGATTGACAGAAGAGCTATAGGTAGTAAAATATTGAATGAATCAAAAGACTAAATATAATAAAAATATCATTCAACTATGTATAACAGTTGTAATTTTATATGAAATATTTTGTTCATTACTTTCTACAAATTTTTGTCATTCAAGCTGTAAATACCTTTCAAGTATAATTTACTGTTTTTGGTGTTGAACCACTGCCATTTTCGCAAATTTTCATAAAAACCGAGAGCTACTCAGAAAGTGTTTGACCCAACAAGGCAATGTCGAGTAGTCCGATGGAGTCAGGTCTGGCGAATAAACCGCATGGTTAAGCACTTCCCAGCACTGGAGACTCCCTCGCGTATCTCGAATGCCCTTCGACATGTGTGACAGTTCGTTGCCGTGGAGCAAAATCATATTTTAATTTCTTTGTAGTCGGGTTTTTCATTTGTTGTTGGTAGCTAACACCGTTGACAGTTTCACTAACTCAAGTAGATCACACTGTTCTAGTCCGTATGTGTGTGTGTCTGTATGTGTGTCGAGATCTCAGAGATGGCTGGACCGATTTTGATCAAACTAGTCGCAAATGAAAGGTCTCCCCGTCACCCAGAACGCTATTGAATGGTTTTGAGATCGGATGTTTACTTTTTGAGTTATGGGAAGTTTTATGTCAAAATTAGGTAAAAAGTTTTATGTCAAAATTAGGTAAACCAGATGATGGCAGATTTTTTTTAATTATATTGTTTTAAACTACTTACAGCAGTAAATCCTGGAAGAATATAACATCCATATACCATTCGAATCAGTTCGTCGAAATCAGCAAATGCGTGTGTGACAAATAATATCACTCAATTTTCTCGGAAAATTTCTTTTCTACAAATTCAGATTCATACAAAAGTCGTATGCTCCCAAACAAAGTTCCTGAATTATGTTTGGTTCCGACCTCTGGTTCCGGAACTACAGGATGATATGTGAAACGAAATCAAAATTGTGTCTTCTCATAGATGGCTGAACCGATCTAAGATTCAAATGAAAAGTTTTAGGATCGTATAAAACATCTTGCTCTTCAGTCAGACTTCCGGTTTCGGGGATACAGGGTGATTAGTATAAAAATGTCTATTCCACATAAATTAATCAGGTTTATCGTGTTAGCAGATTTGGATAGTCGATAAAAAAATTAACTTTTTTCAGTTTTAGTAGTTTTCGATTCAGAAGACAACTAATTTAATTCGTGCTATGATTTCTCAAAGATGTCTTCACTGATTTTCAAATATTTTAAAACAAATGTAAACTATACAGCTACTCAGGTGAATTTATCTGACTTCGGCCATACCGATTTTAGAATTGCGGTTCCAGTATAAAATCATTTCTCAAAGTTCAATCGTTTTCTCAAAAAGCCTAATTAGAAAATTTAGAAACAAAAATTCAAATTAAAATAAACTTATATACAAAATAATTAATTTTATACATACATACAAAAATTAATTAATTTTATCCAATTATGACTTCCGATTCTCGAATAGGGGAAAAAGTCGCTTACACAAAAATTTCGATATCATCATATTTTCGAGATGATGAATTTTTAAAATTCAAACCGATATAGAAGATGACAATCCCGGAAAGCTTCAAAGTTGGACTCAAAACTGTTGTAATTTATTCGTCATATGGCCATACGAATCGGTTTGGGTTATGCTGGTTCCTGAATACCGGCTTTGGAAGTACCTTAAATTACCGTAAACTCTAAAGTGGCATGTTCAATCGATTATCACACTTTTAGATTCAAATTCGATCCGATTTGCAGTTTCGACATTACAGAGTAATGAGTGATTAAAATCTCAAATTGTCGCTTATAACGACGGTCATTAAAATAATGTCATGAAAACTTAAACACTGAAGAATATTCATGTAAAAACCACATGCGGATTGATAAAAAAAAGGTGTCATCTCACTGCTAGGTGGATTAAACACGTTTTTTAGATGCATTGGTAGCTCTTGCAATGCTTCTGACGGATCTTCATTCCAGATGCGGCAATTTTGCTTGCTGACACAAGACACGATGCACGCGTGATCTGTCAGAAACAGTGTTACCAAAACGATACCAGCAAAACAAATCTCCCTTTGCTTAGACGACAACAGAGTTTACACTTAATACTCATGTTGAACACATTTTGACAGTAAACGCATAAGAGTTGTCATTGAAATGTTATTAGTTACATATAAAAATTCAAATAACATGATAAATATGATTTATTTAAGGAGCCAATACACTTTGCAAGCTTCTTTTTCTGATTTTAATCAATGAATCTTCCATATGGTAGAAAAATAAACCAATCAGTTCATTTTGCTTATTCAAGAAATGCGAAATCTTACTTTAAAACTGTTCCGTTTTTCTGAAAACTGTTCGAAAAAATTTCAGTTTCAGCTTACATCCACTAACACATTTGATTAGCAACAAACAAATTCCTATACGGATTTTCTCTTGCACAATTATTGCGATATAAAGATTTACGTACCCAGTCACGTACCCAGAGGGGGGGAATCCGAATCCGAAATCAAAAACAGATATATAATTATTTAGAAGGTCTAAGACATGGTTTGCCGAAATAACAAGACGGTAAACGTAAAGAAATGTAATACAATAACAGTTCCAGTGGAAAAGTTTAAAGTGGCTGTTAAAAACACCAGTAAAAGGCACACCGAGAATTAGGTATATAAGCATTCTTAGTAACATTATTTTTAATCTTTGGGCCCCTTCCGAAACGAAATCCTGGGTACGGGCCTGTACGTACCAACTATAAGTAAACCCGCAAAACAGGAACCTTTAATTCAACACGCAAAAGACAATGGATACGGAATGTTGTCGTAAAACAATTTATTTTTCCGGAAAACTGCAATAGAAAATATACAGTTTTGTTTATTTTGTGTAGCGCAATCTAATACAAATGAATTGGTATTTTGGGATGTGCGTGGGATAAAGAGAAAAAAGAAAGGAAATACCATTAACAGTGAATATTATATAGCGTTATTGGAGCGTTTGAAGGCTGAAATTGCTAAGAAACGACCGCATATGGCAAAGAAAAAAATGTTGTTTCATCAAGACAAAGCACCGTGTCACAAGTCAATCAAAACATTGGTAAAACTACAGGAATTGAACTTCGAATTGCTCCCACATCCACCGTATTCGCCAGATTTGGCTCCCAACGATTACTGGCTGTTCGCAGACTTGAAAAAAATACTCATAGGTAAGAATTTTCGCACGAATGAAGAGGTTATCGCTGAAACTGAGGCCTTTTTGGAGACCAAAGATAAATCGTTATACTAAAGTGGTTTTGAAATGTTAGAGCGGCGCTGGAACGATTGAGTTGCTCTTAATGAAAATTTCGTTGATGAATAGTTAATTTTGAACCAAAAAAAAATCGTGTTCTCTTTTCTAGGCCCGGGATTTTTCAGCCCATGTGTTAATATTGCCGTAATTGTCAGGGAATATAAAGATTACTAAGAAGACATTTATGCAACATTGGTCTAATTTGATTACGAATTTAGAGGAACACATTTTATTAAAAAAACATCGACATTATGCAGTGCAGTTTTGTCGTCAATGGCTCAAAAATGACTAGCAGTTGTTCGATCGAGAAAAAGTCAATTCTTGATTATACCTTTGAGCTTTGTGATACCTTGGTTCGGTCCAGCTGCTGGAGCTTTCGGGTTGTTGTCAGTAATCGATGGGAACTTTGGAATCTATCCCATTTGAGAAACAGTCTTTCCGGTTGAATGTTTACGAGAAGACGTCTTCTGGTGAGTTTTTGTAAACTCAACAAGCTTGGTCTGCTGCGGCCACGTCTTACCTCCTTAACTGCTTGTAGTTGAAATAGAGCGATGCCAGTCGTTGCTCGTTCTCATTGGAGGTCATGGATTGCTGCGTCGAGTACGTTGATGGATGGTCGCGCTGACACTGACGTTGAGACCCTTCAGACTTGTAGGAACTTGTACTTTCCGTCGTATTCTATTTATGAGGTTCAGTTTGGCACTTTTTAATTGGATGGCACTTGAAGTAATTTCTCGCCTTTCTTGCGTTCGCGAGGTTGCATTTCTTTCATTGCTAGCACGCTTCTGGGTTATTTAATTATTTATTTATTAATTTATTAATTGATAACCAAACCATTCTACCGGCCAAAAAATCGTCACCATAGATGACAAAACGTACGATTTGCCAATAAATTCGCAAGAAAACTTATAATATTGCAAGGTATTTGCAACTGCAGACAAAAATGCCAGGTTTTTATGATAAATAAAACTTTTAACCCCTAATCGTACTAGCAGGAGTACCTGAAAAAGTGTATTCTTCCGAAAAATTGACACGGGATGTGGCAATCATGAAGAGATGATCGAACAAAGTCACTGTTTAGGTTAGCAAACAGAGTGTCCAAAATATAACGATTGATATAATTTTTCAATTGATTTTCCTCCGTTCCTTTAAAATGAATTTTATTTTGAGTATTCGACATTTCTTTAACATGGTTCCGAGATAAATATTATTCTTTAGCAGGAAAATAATTAATTTAATGTTGGTAGTGTAATAATTCCACGTCTAATTATTTTTCAATAAACTTATTGTTGATGTTGGAGATTGGATCGTTCATCCGCATGCTTAACAGAATGGCAAAACAAACAGCCGACCTTGCTACTGTGTGGATTTGTTTGTATAATGGTGAAATTGCTAACAATTAGACAATTTAAAGGTAATGGCATAATCCGCAATGATGCCGACGAAACAATTTTCACACGAAGGCCGCGGTGAGCTATTATTGTGCAAAAACGGTAAGCATTGACGAACGTGGAGCACCAAATTAAGTTAACTCAACGGAGCCTTTCGAAATGTTGAACCATCCCCGGTAAGTATGGGGCATACCTCTCACCGAGAAACGATTGTTGAATTAACACTTCCAATAATAATGTGGGCTACGTTGCTGCTCGGAAACCTACATTGAGCATTGACGTCAATGCGAGCAGCTGGCCTCGAGTGGTGAAAAGTTAGTAACGAGCAGCAGCACTGCCGAAAAGGTTTCCATGGACGTCAGAGTGGGCGCATATGGATTGGGGTGGGAAACACAATAGTTTCCCCCCTTTGGCAACGTGACTAATATAGAGTCAGCGATTAAGTCGAACGAATATCGTTTCCTGGAAAGCTTCATCTATTCAATTTTTCCTATAGGCCGTAATCGATGAAGCTCTACAAGTTTGGATTTTCCACAGGTATGGAAGTGGTGAAATTCTCCAGAACCAATCGAATGAATGGTGTGCATGCGTCATTCCTGCGCCGAATTGGAATGTACTGCTTGCTCGTTTCACCGTCGCTGAATACCGTTGAGACAGCCAAACCGAGAATCCTAGCGATCGGTGTCGCTCCAGTAAATTGTTTGATTTTGATGAGCAACTTACGTTCGGAATAATTAAGTCACCAGTGATAAACTGCCACCATCGGATTCTATGATGTGTGCTTCGCACCAGACTTTCTTCCACGAATGCAAGCATTAAACGTTCGATGTCGTTTTAAATGACGCAAATCGTTGTTTTTCGGTTGCGATAATTGGCCAAGGAATTCGTAAATTTACTTCACTACTACTGGACCGACGAGGTTTTAATCGCTAAAAGTTGACGGATTTAGACTTTCGCCTTTGGCCTTGAGATATCGAACTTGAGACTGCGAATTTTTGCTCTTTGAAACAAATACATTTTACTCCGACTGAAATTTTTATTTGAAAATTTTATTTCGTTTTCATGGTTTCACTCCTTTCAATTCCAAAATTGGTGAAATTGGCGCCTAATTTCATATATCATTCTATTCAACTTGACGACTTAAACAAACATGTGTGTGTGTGTGTGCGTGTGTACTATGAGAGGGTATCATGTGACGAAAATAAAATGAAAAACACTTATAACAATGCTAACCAACGATAACAACAACAAAAACAATAGAACCAGCGACGATTCAAAGACCGAGGCGCGATAGGTGAACCAATAGCCTCCCAAGCCCCGCAGTGTGGTAAAGAGACTGCCTCTCCCTCGTGTCAAATAAATAACTGAAAAAGAAAACTATGTTAATACACCTAGTGGTGTGATGATGAGTTTCTAATATCACTCAAATTCTTATATAACAGATCGGCTGAAAAGTTCGTATCGTTTCTATGAGAGGGCGCCACTAGAATTAAATCCATACCATTTTCAGTTAGTACCAACCTTCAAAAGATACGTGTATAAATTTGACAGCTGTCTGATTATTAGTTTGTGAGATATTGCATTTTGAGTGAAGCTACTTTTGTTATTGTGAAAAAAATGGAAAAAAGAGGAATTTCGTGTGTTGATGAAACACTACTTTTTGATGAAAAGAAGTGCCGCCGATACCAAAAAATGGCTTGATGAGTGTTATCCAGACTCTGCACCGGGCGAAGCAACAATTCGTAAGTGGTTTGCAAAATTTCGTACTGGTCATATGAGCACCGAAGACGATGAACGCAGTGGACGTCCAAAAGAGGCTGTAACACCACAGAGGCACCCTAAAGATATCGAAGGAACGTGTTGGACATATTATTCATGAATATTTGGATATGAGAAAGCTTTGTACAAAATGAGTGCCGTGTGAGCTCACAATCGATCAAAAACAACAACGAATTGATGATTCTGAGCAGTGTTTGGAGCTGTTATATCGAAATAAAACCGATTTTTTTCGTCAATATATAACAATGAACGAAGCATGGCTCCATCACTTCACTCCGGAGTCCAATCGACAGTCAGCTGAGTGGACTGCACGCGATGAACCGAACCCAAAGCGTGGAAAGACTCAACAATCGGCCGGTAAGGTTATGGCGTCTGTATTTTGGGATTCGCATGGTATAATTTTCATCGACTACCTTGAAAAGGGAAAAACCATCAACAGTGACTATTATATCGCGTTATTAGAGCGTTTGAAGGACGAAATTTCAAAAAAACGGCCTCATTTGAAGAAGAAAAACGTTTTGTTTCATCAAGACAATGCACCGTGTCACAAGTCGATGAAAACCATGCTGAAATTGAACGAATTGGGCTTTGAATTGCTCCCTCATCCACCGTATTCTCCAGATTTGGCCCCCAGTGACTTTTTCCTGTTCTCAGACCTCAAGAGAATGCTCGCTGGTAAAAAATTTAGAAGCAATGAAGAGGTAATCGCTGAAACTGAGGCCTATTTCGAGGCAAAGGACAAATCGTACTTCAAAAATGGTATCGAAAAGTTGGAAGATCGCTATAATCCCTGTATTGCCTCTGATGGCAATTATGTAGAATAATAAAAACAAATTTTGGGAAAAAAATGTGTGTTTCTATTAAACGATACGAACTTTTCAGCCGAACTGTTAACATTCACGATCTTATAGAATCTGAATGTAAAAATAAAAGACAACGGACGGTTTTCCCTTCCGCTGATCCTATGCCGTCTAACAATATTTACGAGATTCTTCCTGAATCGGATTGTAGCGACATAAACGAAAATTTTTCGAAAATTCCCAAAATGGACGCTTGTCGTTCTGGGAAGAAACAACAATCTATGCCTCCAGTGACGGTGATGATTTCCGACTTCAAAGCATTCCGTACTGAGCTTTCTATTTTTCTCCCGGAAGTGAAAGTCTCATTTCAAATCGGACGAAGAGGAGAATGTCGAGTCTTGGTTGATGGATTGGAAGATTACGAACGTCTTATTTGTCCGGGAAACTTCATAAATTTTATTCATATGATATAAAATCAGACAGACCCTTCAAGGCTGTCTTGAAAGGCTTATCACATGATCAAAGTGCTGATGAAATTAAATTGCTTGGTTTTGCCCCTTCCCAAATAATACTTATGAAAAAAGGAGCGAACGGTACTTCTAAACAACGCTCTGGAATTTTCCATGAACTTTACCTAATACACTTCAATCGAAGTGATGTAAACAATTTGAAAACTTTAGAAAAAGTACGTTTCATTTCCCACATTAAAATTCATTAGGAACATTATAAACGGCATAATGGTATTGCAAACTTAACGCAATGTCGTCGTTACCAAGGCTTCGGCCATAGAACCAAAAATTGGCAAATGGATATACGATATTTGAATTGTGGTATATCGCATTTGAAAGACGTTTGTCCAATGAATGAAACCACTGATAAATTTTCATGTTCAAATTGCGATGGAAATCGTAAATCCAATTACTTGAAATTACTCGTTCGCTTCGACAACAAGTCAAATCAACGACCTTAAATTTACAGAACATACCTGAAAATCAAAAAAAAACCGTCACAAATGCCACGCCTGATTCTTCTAAAGCATTTATTTCTTCGAAATTAAAACAAAAAATAGGTACGCCTTCCAATTCGTCTTTTAACGAAAACAATTTATTGACAGGTAGATCGACCTCGTCATCATCTTCTTCTAATGTCAGTTATGCTAGTATAACAGGTAGAAATCTACCACCTAATTATTCTAATGTAAATAATCAAAACACAGGACCGCCTTGCAGTTCGTCTTCTAACGAAAACAATTTATCAATAGGTAGATCGGGCACGTCATTTTCTTCTAATGGCAGTTACACTAGCGTAACAGGTAGACATCTACCTACCAATATTCCTTCAATGCCATTCGCTTCTTTCAACGAAGTCGATTTAGGCGATATAACTGAAAATTAAATGATCTACCTACAAGATCAACTTTTTCATCGGAATTTTGATCATCCGAATGAATTCGACTTCATCACTTTTTGAAGCATTTCAAGTTGGATGGCAATTTGCAAATAATATTATAATGAATTTAAAATTTAACAGAGATGTTAAATATTTATTTGAATATTTTAAATTGAAATACTCGATCTTTAAAATCGAGTGAAGATGAATTTTATAATTTTCTCAAAGTTCACAAAATCCATATTGCCATTGTGACAGAAACATTTCGTAAACCAAATGTCAAATCGAAAAGCAACCCACATTATGTGGTTCATCGATTTGACAGGTTTACTTGAATGGGTGGTGGAGTTGCCATTTTTGTCCAACGGCAAATTAAGCATCGAATATTACCTTTTTTCAATACTAAAGTTATTGAAAGCTTGGGAATTAAAGTTGAAACCATTCATGGAATTTATTTCATCGCTGGAGTATATTTGCCATTCCAATGCACCGGCGAACAATTAAATTTCTTTAAAGGCGATTTGCAAAAACTCACAAGATATCGACCGAAATTTTTCGTAATATGGGGCATGCCCAGTGGAATTGTAGGCAAAATAACAGTAATGGTAAAATACTTCATAATCAACTCTCAGCTGGTTACTTCACAGTTCTTCATCCCAGTAATTCGACTTGTTTCTCTTCCGTGAAAAACCCGTCTACAATTGATCTGGTTCTAACGGATAAAAGTCACAATTGTAGTGAACCGATTACGCATGCTGACTTTGACTCAGATCATCTTCATGTAACATTCAGACTTTCCAACGAAGCTATAATTAATCCAATTAGTTCTATATTCAACTATCATAGAGCTAATTGGTTGGATTACAGATCTCACATTGAAAATCATGTGGATCATGAAACTATTTTAGAAAATTCTGCGGACATCGACACAGCAATTGATAATTTGAATCATTACATTATCGAAGCTAGAAATCTTTCAGTTCCCAAAGCTCAAACTAAATTAAATTCTCCTATCATCGATGACAATCTTCAACTGCTCATTCGGTTGAAGAATGTTCGTCGACGACAATATCAACGTTCTCGTGATCCTGCTATGAAAAACATAGTTAAGGATTTACAAAAAGAAATTCAACATAGATTTACTCTTTTGCGAAATGAAAATATCGCTAAAGAAGTTGAACAAATTAAACCATATTCTAAACCTTTCTGGAAACTTTCTAAGGTTCTTAAGAAACCTCAGAAACCAATTCCTGCTCTCAAGGAAGGAAATCAAATACTTCTTACAAATGGCGAAAAAGCTCAAAAACTTGCTCAGCAGTTCGAGAGTGTCCACAATTTTGAACAATTTGAACGTTGTGAGTCCTATTGAAAATGAAGCCTCACTGAAATATGATCATATTTCAACTCAAGTGTTGTTACCAAATGACATTATTGAGACGAATTTTGGTGAAATTGAGTCAATTATTAGGAAACTTAAAAACATGAAGGCTCCTGGTAATGATGGAATCTTTAATATTCTTATTAAAAATCTTCCCGAAGTTGCCTTGAGACTCCTGGTTAAAATTTTCAACAAGTGTTTTTCATTAGCTTACTTCCCAAAAAGATGGAAAAAACGCTTAAGTAATTCCTATCCTCAAACCTGATAAAAACCCAGCAGAAACATCAAGTTATCGACCAATTAGCTTACTTTCTTCTATCAGTAAACTTTTTGAAAAAATCATCTTGTTGAGAATGATGACTCATATAAATGAGAATTCAATTTTTTTACCAGAGCAGTTTGGATTTCGTCATGAACACTCAACTACTCATCAACTTGTCAGAGTAACGAACATGATAAAATCAAATAAATCTTCTGGGTTATCCACTGGAGTTGCTCTTCTAGACATAGAAAAAGCATTCGACAGTGTTTGGCACAAAGGTTTAATAGCAAAAATGTCTGATTTCCAGTTTCCTATTTATTTGATCAAAATGATTCAAAATTATTTAATTGATCGTACTCTTCAGGTTAGCTATCAAAATTGTAAATCTGAATTGCTACCCGTACGAGCCGGTGTTCCCCAGGTTTCGAGCGTAGCTCCAATCTTGTATACTATTTTCACTTCTGATCTTCCAAATCTACCCGTTGCTTGTCAGTAATCGCTATTCTGTGACGACACAAGTCTGTTAGCCACAGGTAGAAATCTAAGAGTGATCTGCAGTCGCCTACAAAGAAGTTTAAATATTTTCAGTGATTATCTGTCAAAATGAAAAATTAAACCAAACGCAGCAAAAACGCGATGATTTATCTTTCCTCATAAGCCAAGAGCTTCTTTTCTTAAACCAAACAATAATCACATTCTCAAATTGAATGGCTTGGAATTGACATGGTCTGATCAAGCAAAATACTTAGGTTTAACGTATGACAAAAAACTCACTTTCAAGGATCACATTGAAGGAATCCAGGCAAAGTGTAATAAATATATTAAATGTTTATATCCTCTTATAAATAGAAATTCTAAGTTCTGTCTAAAAAACAAATTGTTAATTTATAAACAAATTTTCAGACCAGCCATGCTTTATGCAGTAACATACCAATTTGGTCAAGTTGTTGTTCCACCTGGAAGAAAACGCTTCAAAGGATTCAGAATAAAATTCTGAAAATGATTTTGAAGCGTCCTCGCTGATTTAGTACAAATGAGTTACACAGACTCACGAATATAGAACCATTAGATGTAATGTCACATAATATTATAAACAAATTCCGACACGGAAAGACCGAAATCAGTATTTTGGCGAAAAAATTAGTGGATTTTCTGATTTTAGTTAGTTATTTTTTGAGACAACTAAAAAAATCTTACTATTGCTAATTTAGATTGTTTAATTCTCATTCCTTTAATAATAATAATAATAATAATAATAATAAATATATATTTGTTGAAATGGCTATTTTTTAGTTGACTTTATCAATTAAACAAATTTCAACAAGACTGTCTTTTTAGCTTTTTAATGGATTGTTTTGCTTTGACATGAGTTTGACTCATGATTTTTTAATCTACTAAACTTGTTAATAAAACCAATTTCATTTATGTTTTCTTTGTGCTGTCCTTCAGCAATGATGGTAATAGATAAATAGAAACAAATTTTCTGATTTTAATAACAAAATTTGTTATCAATGAAAATTTCGTGTTGGATGGAAAGTTTTGTGGTTTGCGTCCAGAATATTTACCATTTGTGTTTAGCACATTCTTTCGAAATAAGAGTTTTTTCAGCAAAGTAAATTCTCAATTTTAACTAATTTCATGGTTATTTTGGAAATTTTTTTGTTAAAATCAATCAATTAAAAAACAGTAATTCGAATTAGGCGCACAGCTGATTTTGGTCGTTTCGTGGACAAAAAACGATGCAATCTTCAATTGAATCGATCCGCTCTTTGTATTTGTTGGTAAATTAGTATACAGGTTCCTTTTCTCTATTACACAATACAAGTTGGTTAACAATTTTCCCTACACAAATATCACAGAATTGCGAGAGCAAATGATGCCTTATGGGCTGAGGACAGTACTGTAAAGTGGTAGTTTTTTTGATATTTTCCCGTTTCAAATTAAATTTTCTTGAAAACGGTGCAGAATATAGAAAAACCCACCTGACAATGTCTGCGAAATTTAGTTGAGAATATTCTGTGAAATTTTCAGAATGATTCATTGAGTTTAGCGGTCGTGTTGTATTTTTTTCTGAGTGAAGAACTGCTGAAAATTGGAACGCTAGGAAATGCATACCTCTGGAAATTGAGCGAGCCACGTGGTCGATTTAAAACTCAACACGTGACCCTCTGTCCTCAGACCTTAAGGTGAAATGTAGCGTCTTAAAATGCGCGTGAAATTTTATCCGCTTTAGTTGAACGAACCGTCGCACAAAGCGTACCAAGAAAAACGGACACATAGAAACAAGAACTTTTTTCAATGATTGAGCGCAGTGGGCTTACCTCTCGCTATATTGGCTTGTAAAAAAGACTGGACGTAATGAATAATAAGAAGCCAGTTGTCAGGTCTTGTCTTAGGTTTCTGATACTGCGAGTTTGTGCAACCGGTATGATGAAATATTCACATACACAGCCGAAGAAATTTCAAACCAAGCCAAAGAGGTCGACTCATGTGTGTGCAATAATAAGTTCACTACATTTTCTCGGAGATCATTAGCTGGGGTTTTGAAAACTTAGATTGAAATGAACAAACTTTTAGTACCATAAACTACCATTAACTTTTTTTCGGAAGCGACTTTCGGAATTATAGCATGATGAGTCTAGAAATGTCTATTTCAACGATAACGAACCGAAGATCAAATGTCCTCTGGCCTCCGTTGCCAGAAATCATCAATAGTTTAATAATTTCTTAGATTACATTATTGGAATACATTCCAATTATAACTAATAGTTCATCTTACCATGGAGCTAAAATTATTTAGTGAATCTTTTTTCAAGCCCATTTTTGGGGCACGAAATTAAATATAAAGTTATTTCGTAGCTCATTATTATTCAATCGATTTTGGAAGCAAAATCAAGCGTTGATTCATTGTATTCATAATAATTGAAAAAACAATGAATTCCAATGAGTTTTCCATGCTGACTGGCTTAATGCTGACCCTCAATGTTTATCACTCTGTTTGTATCACAGGTTATTGAACGATGATACTTGGCTTGTATTCATTTCAATCAGTAGCTTGTCAATGACGAAGTTTATAGTTTTGCTATAAAAATTGCTACAATCTAAAATAATACCTGTTATACGATATTACACAGCCAAGCTTTATTGCTTCAGCAACATCAATGCATTGAATTCAACAGAATTTGACATTATTAGTATTATAAATGACAGTTACTTAGAAAATAAACGATTTCTTACAATACCCATTTTATTGTATTCAACTCGTTTTTATTTCAACACAAAACCCAATGCTGCATAAATTCGCATCATTATTTTATATGTAATTTTTGCTCACGATATAATGCCACCGTGCATTTCTCACACCACCTCAATACGAAACAGCACTGCCCATACTTGCATATCAGTCCCATATGGAAAATCGGCATGTCGAGAAAAAGACGATTAAAATTTTATTTTCAAATTTTTTGATTTATTGTGCTACCTAATGCTAAATCATGGTATTATTACATGAAATATCGGTAATACACCTTTGCTATTCCAATATTGCAACAAATGAAATTATTGAAATTTGCACTGAATGGGACTGATATGCGGGTACTTTGCATATGGGACAGACATGAGTTGATATTTTTTTCACATTTTACTGAACAAACCCTCAACTTTTATTGAAATTTCTGAGAGTATATTGAGGATGGATTGCATTCCTCAAGCTAACTCAATATTAGCGAAAATCGATATGGGACTGATATGCAAGTATGGGCAGAGCAGCGCGCAAGCAATAAAAAAATGCGGAAAAGTTTATGTAAACTTCTTCAAATTTCGGTTATTTTAGCTAAAATTTTATAATTTTGAGTTGCATTTTCAAATTCTTTGTGAAATTCTGCTACAAACACTACTTTTCAGTTCTAAAATCATCCCCGTGGGACGGAACAGGAACCGTTTATACATTTCAAAAACCAAATAGACTCGGCTCGACAAAGCAAAATTTCAAAATTCTAAGAATACTTAGTTGTGATAAATTTGATTTCGAAAACTTAAGTGTTTTTGGTTTTTCGAAAATCGGTCTAGTTTTTGAATAATTGATCAAAAACGCGTTTTTCGCATTCCGCTACATTTCACCTTAAGGGTAATAATAAAATCATGTATATAATAGGGCTGTAAAGTCACCACTTGTGGATGAACACCCAATTTAAATCTTAACAATTCAAACTTAACTCATATTTCAATAAATATTTATGCACGGAACGACCGAAATCAGCTCTGCGCCTAATTCGTATTACTGTTTTTGAATTAGTTGATTTTAACAACAAAATTTCCAAAATAA
Source organism: Malaya genurostris (assembly GCF_030247185.1). Classification (NCBI taxonomy): domain Eukaryota; kingdom Metazoa; phylum Arthropoda; class Insecta; order Diptera; family Culicidae; genus Malaya; species Malaya genurostris. Next base: position 292,382,318 of record NC_080571.1, read on the forward strand.
CTATAAAATTAGTTAAAATTTAGAATTTACTGTGCTGAAAAAAACTCTTATTTTTAGAGAAAGTGTTTAGTTGGCGAATATTCTGGACACAAACCAGCAATATTTCAATCCAACACGAAATTCTCATTGACAACTAATTTCGTTATTAAAATCAGAAACTTTGATTCTATTTATCTATCACCGTCATTACTGAAGGACAGCAGTGTCAAAGCAAAACAATCCATTAAAAAGCTAAAAGGGACAGTCTTGTTGAAACTGCTCGCAAATTGTTTTGATGTTTTTCGCATGTGTTACGATATATCCCTATATAATTTTCTAAACCGATATGTAAAAATGACGTAAACTGTTAGTGGAAAGTGTATTTATTCAGAATTTGTGCGCAGTTAAAGCGATTGTGGGTAATAATGTTTTTACGCGAAACAGTGAAGTGAGTTTAGAATGTTGCACTCTAATTGTACACGTCAAATGATGTTTTTTTGTATCTTCTCATTTCGGGCTACGCCGTCCGGTGTACTACTTGTATTCGGTTTTTGTTTTCCGAGTGCTCAAAGTTTTCAGTGAGAGAGTCGATTTTGCGAAGTCGAATGAAGAAAACAGCGATTTAAAAGTAAAATTTTCAAAAAGAAGTTTATGTTTCGCTTATGTCTTTTTCTCCAATACAACATCGTATTTATACCTGCAAATATAGAAAAGATAACCGCGACTGAAATTTTTTTCGGTAGTAGTGTGCCATCTAGTGGCTAGTAGTCATTACGGTGTTAACGAGCGCCATATAACTGCTAATTGCAGAAACCAATTCAACCATTTATGTTGGTTGAAAACAACGTTTTATTTCTCTAATTCAACTAAAAAATTAGTTGAATGGATATGAAGCGTGCCTTAGCTAAGAAATGACAGCACGTTTAATTGGTGAATTCAACTAAAAAAATAGCCATTTCAACAAATATTTTATTATTATTAAGAGAATTAGAATTAAAAAATCTAAATTAGCAAAAGTAAGATTTTTTTAGTTGTCTCAAAAAATAACTAACTAAAATCAGAAAATCAACTAATTTTTTCGCCAAAATGCTAATTTCGGTCTTTCCGTGTGTAATAAAAATCTGGAATGAAATATTGCATTTTTGGCATTCATTATTATATGAAATCTGTTAAGCAACAAGATGGGACCCATATGCGAGTACTTTTGTTAACGAACGAAAAGATACTCGTATACCGGTCCCATCTTAGTATGCTATGCTTCTCTCGCACGTGGCAAAATTTCAAGTTTGATTTTCCATTCGTGTGAAACTTTAAGTCGTCGTTCGATAGAATTAAGTTTATGATGTCATGTCAGCTCTAGATGCATTTAAATTGTATGATGGAGACTCTTCCACGAAAGACAGCTCAAACAGTGACTTTGTAGGTTTCAATGCCACCAACACCCGAGAGAAATATTTTGAAATCTAAAATCCTACATCTGATTTTGGTCAAAGTTATGACAAAAAAACTGAATCTTTTCCGAAAGTTGTTACTTCAGATGATGAAATTGTGAGTATAACAAGCTTCCCCTTGATTTTGGAGGAAGCTATTTAGGCAAGGAACTGAGATATATAAAAAATATCGAAGAAGAATTATCCAAAGATGTATTTAAAGATAGCTTATCTTATATTATTTAAATTTTTACATGCACTGCCAGCGGCAAAAAAAAACTGCAACCTGTACAATTTAAAGGTTCCTAAAACGTGATTTTTAATGCGTGGGACAGATATGCGAGTACTCTTCATATGGGACAGACCCGTCTTGAAATTTTATTCAGTTTTTCTGGAACAACCCCAAATTACTTTTGTAATTTCTTAAAGTAACGTAAAAATAGACATTATCCATGGATCAAGAACAGAACCGGAATGAAATAATTCATCGCTAGCAATGTTTAAAGATCTGCTCGAAAACCCTATTAAATGGAAAACACTAAAAGCTTCCCGACCGCACACAAACACCAACTCCAAAGCCGAAGCTGTGGCTCGTGCCCGAAAGCTCACCGGAATCGAAAACAAATTCCACCAACCGAACGCCTGACTGCTCGGGTGTGCTTTCACGTTCCGCTACGCTACGATACGATCACCAATGGAAGCTCATGCGTCAAAACACGCAGCTAAAACCCGAACTTGCTGAGCTGGAACTGGGCGGCGGCAAAAGCAATCGTTCAGCAATCCGCGAATATCAGTCTATCAACGGCCACCAGTCGAATCGAACGTGCTTTGAATCCTCCGTTTCTCCGAGTGCTGTCTGGACGTGACAAGCCCCCGTTCCTCGTGTTTGAGGAATTGGAATTTCAAATTGTTGTGTGACGATTTATCAAAACGCGGTTGACTTGGTTCATGTTGCAGCCAACCGGACAAGTCTTAGAAAGTAAGCTTTGTTTTTCAAGTGGCTGACGAATTTTTTTTTAAATGGGCAGTTGACGTGTTCGAGTGCGCATTATTTTATCAACGCGAAGTGTTGATGACTGAAGTCGTGAGATTTGAATGTATAATAAGTGGTAGTTGCGAGCTGATTTGCATCTACGGCACAGAAACGATAGAACGTTTAAGGGATAGATATCTCGCAAGGTAGAAAAAAATAATAAAACAAAGTGTGTAAATGTTTGAAAAGTGAATCGAAGCGAAAACAATATTTGCATAATCTCTGAAAGGTGAAGAAAACAAAATTGTAAATTAAAGTGCGGTGAAACGGATGCGGCTCCCGTTTTAATGGAAGATACTAGTCGCGCTACCGTGGAAACCAACTACGATACCATACCCGGGAAAGGAAACTAGTAGCCGGAGAAGCGCAATAAAAAATCGAGTTACCTCGGCAACCTGGTTGGCCTTTCTGTTGTGTATTTCTGAACAAATATATGCTCTTGGCAAGTCGGCGAAGTAAATACCATATTAAAACAAAACACAATACGCCCGTTTCAGTTGCATTCCAAGTGCCTACCTCCACTAATCGGTTCAACGCGCAGAGTGGATTGTGAAACAAAAAGATAGAAGAAAAAAATACAACAACAAGCAATCAACGATTCAAAAGGTTTCCAAACCATTTGAATCGCAGGCAAACGGTGAATCAAAAGCGTGCGGCTTTGAAGAAGTACATTTGCATACCGGCCATTCGACGGCGGTACGACAAAATCTCACAAACATAACATACGTCAATCGTACGCGAGTGTCTAGAGAGCTTGGGCGACTTTAAAAACATACTTTTTGTGTGCTACAAGAATTACTACGAGTAAATAACCATATTCCAGTGTGTTGTTTCGAATCGCTAAACTGGTTAACCGGCGGGCCTAGGAAGGCATGACTTCTTCTATATTCCTCACAATGGCAGGCTGGACTAGCGACAAGTTTAGATTGAGCCGACTGGATAACCAAGGTTTGAAACGTGCCCTGCTCAAAATGCTCATTCTGGATAATGGCAACAAAAACGATGTAAGTATAGTGCGCTCCCACACTCGGCGGCGGCGGCGGAGCAATGCAGCGGCCGATTTGAGATAAGGGGTTTTTTCCATGCCAACTGACTATTTATTTTTCCAAAAGCAAACACACTTGGTGCTGCGCTGTGAGCCAAAATTTTATTGCCCACGAATTCGAATTGCCGCACCAACCGTAGGCTCCCATACTTTAAAATGCCGGAAATTGCTGATACTGTATATTTGAGCTCATGAATAGGTTATTTCCATCGGGGAAGCTCTTTCGGTAAAGTAAATTTAGATTATTTGCCACTCCCAATTCGCTATGATATAGCCATTTTTATTACTGTACAAGCCATTGTTTGTGTGTTGACAATGAACGACAGCAGTTTTTTGGAACGGAGATGATATGGACGGTAATCGAAGTTTTTATTTTGAAATTATACAGACCATCACAGGTTGTCGTTCAGCTCAGGATTCCTTCTTTTAGGCGAAAAGCACTCTATACCTAATAATTTCAGCCGAAGTGTAAATAATGTTTAGCTTCTGTTTTGGAAAATTCTTTCCTTATCGATAATTGCTCAAGTGCGTTTTCGGTGTTTGTAAATAGATAGTACCAGTAGTGAGAGCTTGAACATTTGTTAAACACATTCCATAACACTAAATTGTAGGTACACAGCAAAAAAATATGAAATTTACAGGTGACACAAATCCACATATGACACAATTCATAAGAACGTAATCCGTGAAACGACAGAATTTTACAAGAATGATATGAATATACGTCAAACATACCTCGCATTTCAAGCAAGCTGGTAAATTTACATGTTTTAGCACTTAAAAGAATGTCAAAATGTATTAAATATGAGTTATATTTACTGTAAAATTGAGTTATTTTTGACGCTCATATAACACATGGATCAATAAGTCCCGAGACTAAAGCAGAGATGGCGCTCGTAGTAAACCAGTAACCACGTCTTTCTAGAGTACTAACCTTTGCTTGAAACGGGTCAAAATTTTAAGTCGATCCGACCAGAAACAGTTGAGTTATCGAGGTTGGAGTAAAGTCGTTTTGTAGTTTGTTTAAAAAATGGAAAAAACCGAGTTTCGTGTTTTGATAAAACATTGTTTTTCAAGGGGTAAAAACACCGTGCAAGCGAAACAATGGATTGAAAAATGTTATCCGGACTCTTGTCCATCAAAAGCAACGATTTGTCGGTGGTTCGCCGAGTTTAAACGTGGTCGTACCGACACAAATGACGCGGAACGCTCGGGTAGACCTGTGGAAGCCGTTACACCGGGTGCCGCGATTGCTTTCGATGGAACAAAATGCACCCTGCCACAAGTCGATGAAAACAATGGCGAAATTGAACGAATTGGGCTTTGATCTGCTTCCCCACCCCCCATACTCGCCAGATTTAGCCCCCAGTGACTACTGGCTCTTTGCTGATCTTACAAAAATGCTCCAGGGAAAAAGATTTGGCTCAAATGAGGAGGTCATCGCTGAAACTGAAGCTTATTTTGAAGCGAAAGATATTTTTTTTTATAAACATGGTATTGAAAAATTGGAAAAACGTTGGAACCATTGTATCACCCTAAAAGGTGATTATGTTGATGAATAAAAAAAAATTTTGCAAAAAAATGTTGTTTCCATTGTTAGTCTCGGGACTTATTGATCCATGTATTATGTCGGTCTCAGAAGACGTAAATTTACAATAAATTTTCTAGGTGTGTACACGCCAATAAAATTTTAATTTCACACTTGACTTAATCAAATGTCAAATGACGAAAATTTTTATTTGTAATGACTTAATGTTAAGGAGTGTATCGATAAATAGTTAGCAACATTCAAACAGTTATTACTCTGAAATGGCTTCATTGCTTACAGCGTGTTTTGCGGTGACATGTTTGTTTACATGTCAATAACAGCTGCGCAATCGATTGGTTTCGGTACGGTTTATCGTTTCAATGATGAGTCGACTTGATCCGGAAACGCGAAAGAAAATTCTGCCCACTTGGTGCTCAGAAAGTGGTGTCACGTTCAACGAAATTGCAAAACGGGTGAAAGTGCACCACACCAGTGTCAAAAATATTATCGAGAAGTTCGGTAAGACCCTTTCCATGAAGGATTTGCCCCGATCCGGTAGGAAAACGGGTCCCAGTCAGCCCGGCCGGGACTTAAAAGTAGTTGAGTACATCAGGAAAAACCCATCGGCGTCGACGCGGGATTCGGCCAAGCAGTTCAACATCAGCATCGGGATTATTCAACGGATCAAAGTTCGGAACTCCCTGAAAACGTACAAGAAACAGAAGGTGCCGAAAAAGTCCCTGGTACAGCAAGTTCAGGCCAAAACAAGAGCGCGAAAACTGTATATCCGGATTCTACAGAATAAAGACGGATGCATCCTGATCGACGACGAAACCTACGCCAAGGAAGACTCTCGAGCGCTGCCCGGACCACAATATTATACGAAATCGGTGTACCAGAACCTGGACGACGCTGACACTACGGTGGCGATGGAAAAGTTTGGACAGAAGGTGTTGGTCTGGCAAGCAATTTGTACCTGTGGTTTGCGGTCGTCGATTTTCTTCACGAAGGGCACAATTAACGCCAAGGTGTACGAGGAAGAATGTTTGAAGAAGAGAATGCTGCCACTGTACAGAAAGCATAAGGCTCCTCCTCTCTTCTGGCCGGATTTGGCTTCAGCCCACTACGCCAACTCCGTTCTACAGTGGTTGTCAAAAAATAATGTACAATTCGTGGAAAAGGACATCAACCCACCGAACTGCCCGGATCTTCGGCCAATTGTCAAGCGGCACTTTCGGAAGGAAGGTACAGTGTCCTAAAACATGCAGGAGTTCGAAAAAACTGGACAGCTGCCACCAGGAAAGTCACAAAAGTAACTGTGCAGAATTTAATGAAGAATGTCAAGTCCAAAGTGCGAGCGTTTCACAGAAACTAGGATTTTCTTCAATATAATCAGTGAAATGCATAAAAATGTAATTTTTCTACAATATATCGAAAACTGATGTCAAAATATGTTTTTTTTTCGCTTTTTTATTCAATAATCAATGTTGATAACTACTTTTCGATACACTCCTTAGATGAGCTTGAATTTTACTGATTTCGACTGTAACTAGCGTTTGGCTAGCAGGTGCGACTGTGTGAATTTAAATGCTCCTTTCACCAGCCAAGCAGATGCATGCTTCTGTGGCTCAGTCGATTAACAGACGTAATTGCGATCCAATGATTCTCGGTTCAAGTCGCGGTGGTTGCTATCAGTATTTTTTTTTTATTTCAATGAATTTCATGTCACGGAGTTTTAGACACAATATTAAATGTTCTTCCACGTAAATTTGCGTGAGCTACGACGCTCCATTCATGGGCATCTAATAAGATGTAAAATCACAGAATTTTTTTTAAGTGTGTGGTACAAACCCAACGTATTCGAAATTTGTACCTAAAAAGATCAATTCTCAAAACCGTCTCCAGAGCAGATCAATTGATGGTTTTTAGATCTTGACAAAGGTATATTCGCGGTAACATATCGAGGCAGCGGATTCCTGTACAACTTTTGAAGAAACTATAAAAAAAGTATCCCAACTCGTATGCAAACAGCCTGTGCGGAGCCTTTCTGTTTCAACAGACTTCGCCACCGCGAAGCGTACAGAATCGCTAATAACAGAATGATAAATAAATGGTGATTTTTTTACTGGTATCTTTTTGGCAACACTGTTTCTGACAGATCACACGCTAATCGTGTCTTGTGTTATTATCAAATTTGTTCAGTTTGGTCTTTAATTTAATCACGAATCGACTTGCGAACGAACAACGCTTACAAGTTATTAAATTTTACTATAAAAATCTATGCTCGGTTAAAAGTTTAAGAGATCCACTTTTCTATCGAAAAGCGACGATGATCAGCGACGAAGCTTATTTCTGGTTGAATGGATACGTCAACAAGCAAAATTGCCCAAAGGTGACGATGGGTGTAACTGTGAATGGTGAGTGCTACCGTGTGAGATGATTGACGTTTTTTTTTTGCAAAAAAGGGAAGAATTGGGTAAGTCCGAAATGTGATTTTAACAATTCAATTGAGAGCCGCCTTCGTTGAACAGTTTATCTCACCTTTTGGGCCCGTCAATTGACCGCCTAGATCGTGTGATTTAACGCCTTTCGACTGTTTTTTTTTGTGGAGCCATGTTAAGGCTCATGTCTACAAGTATAAACCAACAACTTTTGGCGCCCTGGAAGCCAATATTTATTATTGCCAAAATAAGTCATCTAAATCAGAGCCGCGTCCAACATTTGCATGAAATCATCCTCTAACACCAAATTATATTGATTGTTCTATCGATTCCAATAGAGATTTCAGCAAAATTTTCCATTTTTTTGTTATTTGCAGATAGCAAATCCTATATCTCTTAAAAATCACTCTTCATAACAAACAGACAAAATACATCGACTATTCTAGAGATAGTAATAAGAACAATTATAAACGAAACTGTTATGATGTTATGATTAGACTTCACAAATTCCGATTTGGATGAAACTTAGCACACGTCTTCAGCGCCGTAAACGTTTTGCACGGAAGTCGAGACCAATTTTTGCGATCAATCTTGAAGCACTATTTCATTTGGAAACCCACTCGATTCCAGGAGCAACCCTAAACAATGATTCGATTGTTCAATCTTCTTTGTACCCCGTTTGACCGCCACTGGCATGAATCAATGTAGCCAGATTTTTTTTTTATTTACTGTGAACGTCACTTCATTCAATATGGGTAACGCGTGTGGGAAGCACATGCTCTGAGAAAAGGAGGTCGATATCACGTTTGTAATAATTTGAGCTTCTCGCAGTGTTTTTCCATATGCCTTGCTTTTTTGTTTAAATCGAAGGAAGAGTAATTGAGACTTCAGACTTTAAAGAAACAACTTCAGTTTTTTTTTTCGTTACGAAAAAGAATCCATTTCTGACCTCTAAGCTGATCACCGCTGTTCGCTTTTGACGTTTACGCTTTTGTTTGATGCTGATTGTTTGAAGAAACTAACCTGGGTTCGTTTCAAGGTTCTCGAACGAAAATGACATGGAACCTAACCTAGTTTCGACCTCAACTGTTATCAAATCCTTTCATTTGGAAACAGCTGCGCTCGAAACTGGGTGAGATTCAGACTCAAACGAAAACTCCATTAGTCCACGATCCTTCATTCTGCATCGAGTGATCCTTGACTCGTGAGACCGCTTTGCCATTCTAATCTGACCACGTCAATGACGAAGACCATTGTAAAAAATACCTCTCCTGTGCGAATGTTTACTATCGCGTGAGCAAAACCGCAGCACAATTTTCGTGTCAATGTGCTGGACGATGTGATGGATTAATGGTCAATCTGACGAATCTTTTTATGGATGTTGTACAATTTCAACAGAACACATTATAATGCAACTCATCTCGCACCTCAAAGCTTCAGCCGATGCTCAACGTTGGTGCCTGTAAGTGACGCCTTGTTTACAAATCCATTGCGCTGATTGCTGATGTTCCACAACAGCCCCAGACAGCGACGCCATGTGTTTGGGTTTTGGCGCTGTGACGGAATCAAAACAGATTCCGTAGAAAACTGGTTCATCGGAGCAGTGCTAAGTAAAGGATGTTGAAGTTTTAAGCTAAACGTGGAGGACTTTTCCCGTAAGAATCTATTTGATTTATTGCCTCAGCTGTCCAGCTGTACGTTTCCTCCTATCAAGGGTACAAGCAAGTGCATACACACACAGGCACTGACGTCAATAGGAAGATGCTTCCCGATACCGAACTGGAACGCACTGGTCAGCCGCTAGTAGTCGTACGTAGTCATTAGAGCTGGTGTCACGGTTGGTTTCGAAAACCGGTCTACGAGCTCAGGTGAGAATGGTTGTAAAGTTTGGAATAGCTTCGAGGAAATTGAAATTCTCGGCAGAATTGACGTTGTCCATCTGTATGTGGAAGTTTTATTCCCAATTAATCTTTGTCTTCGAGCCACTTTCAATCATACGTAGAATTTCGTAAGCAAAAACTAGTTTGCACTGGAGTAGTCCAATAACTTGTCGTCACTCTTTCGCCAATATTGAAATTGTGAACGTCAGCCGTGCTGTTAATTTAATTTGCATGTATCACGCTAATTTTATCGTAAATCCATTAGATTCCCAATAAAAGCTGAACATTTTGAATTCGTCAGTTTTGTGTTATTGGAAAGTAGAGGTGGAAATTTTGCCTTGAAGCAATGAAACAAATATACTAGCTTTTAGATTCTAATTTTAACTAAAGATTGTTCAGGATGGTTTAAGTTTAAATTCCAGTACTATTGTGTAATTTATTAGAGCAACTTCAGCAGCTGGAAGTTTCATATGGGAGAACGATAACAGAACTGAAATTGTATGAGTAAGAGCAAATTCAGCAGTTAAAAGTTCTATATGGAAGATCTATAATAGAACAGAAACTGGAACAAACGTGTCCCCAGCAAGCCGTTCTAGTTTTGTTTATTCGACCAGTTCTTCTGTCAAATTTAAAACTGGTCTACGATGCCGTTCTATTTTTTTGTGTATTTCACGCCTTTTTGTGAACGGTCAATAAGCCATCCATCAACATTCACTTTGAAGAGTAATTTCGAATGACTCGGCACTCGCTGAGAGTAAGTCATAATAGTAAACGACAGAGAAAAGTTTTCTCTTTCGTCTGGTGTTAAATTTAATACTCTATCTTTCATAGCTCGCTTGCAATTTCTTTCGAAAATGGAAGTTGACAGGTGGCTTATTGGCCGTTCTCAAAAAAAAAACGCGTGATATGAAACACGAGTAAAACACTACTGGGGCTACCAGTTTTTCTTGTTATAAAATCCAGATTTAAATTTTGTAACTGGCATAAATTATGCATCTAGAACTAGAACACTCCTGAACATGCCCTAAGTTCAGCAGCTGGAAGTTTCATATGGGAGATCTATAATAGAACTGAAACATGAACAACATCCCCAGCAAGCCGTTTCAATTTTGTTCTAAATTAAAACTGACATACGGTACCGTTCTTTTTTTGAATATTAAGGGCATGTTCTGGAGTGTTCCAGTTTTAGAGAGGGTAAGGGCTCCCTATTTCATCTGAGCTCCTATTTCCATCTCATCCCTTCACCTCATTGCTTTGAATATGAATAATATCTTACAACGTACCTGAGCCGAACTGTGAAGTGTTTAAAAATGAATATTGAAGCTATTGTCACACTTTCTCATTGAAAGAAATGGTTTTAAATTCCTCAGTGATCGTATTTTTTCATATAAAATGAATTCACTTTTCAATTTGGGACACATTTTCGTCTCAAGATTTACAGTTCGACATGTTTCTGATTATCTACTAATCGATTCGTCTCAAAACATGATCACTATTTCCCACAATTACACTACCATTGAATGCCGGATGACTTCATAATTAGTAATGTTCACTTGCCACTTGTTTAGTTAACGATTAAAAACTTCAAAAATTACCCGATAAACAATAAAAGTCTTCAACAATATAAGATGAAAGTTTTTCATTTAGTTCACTTGATTGCGCTTTGTTTTCATCTCATTTGATTTCACAAAGTTCCCAAGTTATCTCCTAATGTTAAAAAACAAAAATTATTTTTTTTCTTCAAATTATCATCAAACAGTATGTTTTTGGTATCCGTGACATTAGTTTAAATATATTATTGATATTAATAATTCTATAAAACTGTTTCGGCTTCGAATATTACCAGAGAGAGCGTGTTAAATACTATTGGAATAACCATTGTGGCAAATCTAGCAGCACTGGTTTCATTCCGCTATACATCAACATAACGCTGTGAAGTGTGTGTGTGTTTCATCGGCTGTGCACAGAGATGCCACATATTTTCATAGAAAATATGTATTACTTTGCATAGAAATTCTATATCTGCTCTATCTGTTTTCACTAATAAAATGGTGTTAAATCTGTTTTCACTAATAAAATCTGTTAACATCATTTTATTAGTGAAAACAGATAGACCCGATATAGACTTTCTATGCAACGTAATACATATTCTATGAAAATATTTGGCTTCAAATAGTTCAAATTGGTTCCAAATTTTAATATAAATGTTTGTCAGTGTTCATAATCAATTATCTACATAAAAGATTTCCACTTTAACATGTGATTTGTCCGTTGATTAATAAACTTTAAAAGAATCACTGCAATCAAATACTAATAGACACTCTGAGAGAAAAGTGTAATTTTTTACTTCTCACTTTTTATGCACCTTTACAAATATGTATTAATTTTAGGAAATCTGTATAAAATCTGTACATTGATTTAAATCAGTACGCGAACGCAAAAATCTATACAATACAGATAAATCTGTATAAATGGCATCTCTGACTCTGCATTTCGTTTTAAGAAGGGCTAATGCCTAAATAGTAACAATTCCGTTCTTGGTTTTATTTAAAGTTCACCAAATTAACTTTGCAATAAAATTTTAAATTTAAAGTGAAAGGTAACGGTAACGACTGAAATTTTTTTAACGTCGAAATGATTTTAAACTGGTTCTAAAAATATCGTGTATTGTCCCATAGTTGGCATAAGATGAGTTATTTTGTGGAAATTATGAATGTTAAAACCTGTTATAAGGGTTAGATTCTTGCGGTACACGAGTTACGATGCGTTTCTTTTAAGAAAGCTATTTGTGTTACGAAGTGTTATATACATCTCTCTTAAGTAGGTTAAAGGCGTTACGAAGCGTTATTTGCGTTATTTTTTGTAAGTTATGGACGTTACATGCGTTACTTGATGGTAAAATACAGGAGTTACGGAGCGTTACGAAACGTTACTCTATTGAAAGTTATAGACGTTACGAAACGTTACTTTTGTGTAAGTTATAGGCGTTTCGAAGCAATACATTCGTTACTTGTTAGTTTTTGGGGTTACGAAGCGTTACCTTTTCTAAGTTACATGCGTTACGAAGTATTACTTTTTGTTAGTTACAGGCGTTACAAAATGTAACACGTGTTACTTTGTATAAATTTTTAGCGGTACGAAGCGTTACATGCGTTAGTTTTATGAGTTGTTGGTGTTACGTGCGTTACTCTTTTGAGAATTACAGGCATTATGAAGTGTTAGAGGAAAGAGAAAATGCGTGAGCATGGCTTAGTTAAGATATCCCGCCGCTGAATCCCGCATGTACTTTTTTAGGGCTAGAAAGACGAACGCAAGCGCACTTCGAGTACATGTTTGGCTGAATCCATTATTATACGCCAGAGAACAGAATGATTACCCGACAATAGACTGAAGTCAGTACGATTGTTTCGAAGAGGCAAGAGTGCCAAGAATGGCTTCTAAATGAGACGAAAAGATCACAATGTCGGTTCTCTGGGATCGGCATAGTATACTTTTGGAGGACTACCTCAAAGCAGAAAAACAAACAGTTTTAGCGTACATATATGAAGCGATTGAAAACCGAAATCGCTGTGAAATGGCCTTACATGAAGCACATGAGCATTGCTGCATGGTTGTAATCAACGGTTTTGGTTTCAATTACTTGGGCATCACCTTTGTTCACCTGACTTGGCTTCCTCGTACTATTTTGTGCTCAAACGTTAATTTATCTTTGCGAAATTTATGTGAGTTTCGTTTTGGAATTGCAGACCACTACTTCCGGAATCTGAATCCGAAAGCAGTATAGCCAAAGTCTACTAATATTAATGAACCTATAAATTTAGAACTACACTATGCAGTGGGTTGTCGTCACTTAAAGTAGGAATGTAAGTGATCTCAGAATATAACACAAGTCTTGTGGATTGTTGTGCTATATAAATATAAATCAGCTTTTAGACATGTGGTACATAAATAACATGGCAGTAAATGTAATGAAATGTGATACAACAACCTTCGCCCGGGCACAATAACAAATTTTATTTGAATACTCCATGACAGTTCCAGAGAAAAAGTTTAAACTGTCTGTTAAAAGCACCGGTAAAAGGCACACCGAGAATTAGGTACATAAGTAATCTTCAGAAACATTATTTTTTTATCTGATCTCCCAAAACGAAATCCTGGATACGGCCCTGATTACAACAATTGATTTTACACGTTTTTGTAACAAATGAGAATTTTATTCATTGTACTGCTTGTAAAACCAAAAACCTGAAAAGTTTAAGTTCTACATCGGTTTTTTTTTTCAACTGACTGTATAATAAGTTCATTTGACCAGTTTCATCCATATTACTGCTATGAAACATATCAAACAAGAAACATCATACAAACGAAGTGCACTTTTCCAATCGAACAAACGAAGCGAGAAGAGTAACGAAATACCATACAAAAACAATGTTTGCTACTTGAGCTGCAGAAGACGACTATAACGGAAATTCAATGAACATAGTTTGACATAAACATTCTTTTCCTCAACACCACATTTGAATTTTATCGATTTAACCGCCCAGAGGTTAAATGCGTTAAAACTAAACCTTTGTTTACTCGAAGCAAAACGCATTCTGCCAAGCGTATCAATTCAACGCAACGAAAATCACGGACTGCTATGATGCGCTACGATAGCACAGATTACCTGTTCCAACACTAACACAGCTTCACAAAAGCCCCCGGAAGTCCTTCTAAACAGACTGAGAACTCTAGGTTTACCCGTTAGTTTACGATCTGTAAAGCATTTCTGGTACACGACACCAGACCGGTAAACGTTGAAGCTTACAGCGGCAAATGGAACAAAAAATGCGGTAATGGTTGTAATCATCGTCGTCGTCATCATCACATCGTCGTCTCTCTTTTTTCTAAATTTATTATCTATCGAAGTGAAATCGCCATGCCGACGCTAAGCCAACTGACGATTGAACCCCGTCGCTATTTTCAATTGCTAATGTCGCAGTCCTCAGGCCGTTGGACGAACGACAAATCCGCTTCACACATCCTGTATCGTCATGCTGTTCGAAGCGATATGTTATTTACCGCGCAGGCACTTTCCTTGAAGACAGTTTTTGTTTAACTCCGATAAATTTCTGCAAATCTGCTGGAATGTGTATTACCATCGACGTAACACATACTACGATGACGTGACCGTAACATTACAGCGGGTGCATTAGTCGTGCCGACCTTACTGTGACATTCGTGCGACATACTGTCGGACGGGGAGGACGCTCACCTTTTACCGAAGCCCTTGCAGCAAAATAGCAAAAACATTGAGCGGCTTGCCGTTCCACCGTTCGATACTCGACCCCGTGCCTGATGCCCGTGTCAGGCGGCTTTCAGGCGAGCAAATTTCACGCCACGAGAAAGTCTCAGACTTTCTGGCTCATACCGGACCGAGTGCGTCATCGTGTAGCCTCGCCGCAGATCCGCCACTTAGCGTGTTGTTGCGATAAATGAATCGACTGGCGATCACTCGAATTGATTGAACAACATTTAATAGGTATTATGGGTGGCGACCAAAATAGCACACTGCTGTTTGCGGAATGGTCAAGCAATTTCGAGGAAGGGATGCGAAATTGCGATTTCCTCAATTGAATTGTTCCGGTACCAGGAATCTGTCGGCGATTGACCACCTACGATTGGATTCCACAGGCGCCTAACGACGGAACATCGGATGTGTTTCAAATTGATGATTCATACAGCTGGCTGAATGGATTAGCGTTCGTAATTAACCTCCTCCATCATTGATTGAATATTTCAGCCCGATGGTGAATCAGTCACATGTTCTCTCGAAGGTAGAAAATACCAAACTTCGGTAAAACTACTCTAACGCTTCGCTCAAAACTCCAACAAGAATGGATTTCCTTTGCCTCGGACAGCAAAGCAATGAATGGTCACCGCGTGGTTTTTCCCCGCATCGGCGACGTTGGCAGAGGAGATCAGAGAAAAAAAGCTCGTATACAACGGAAACTGTTATACACACAACACACAACCTACGTCGTGCCGACTGAATTTAAGGAATTTCCAGGCGTCATGTGCGTGCCTTCGGAACAACAGTGTGACACTCTCAATCCCAACTTCTGTGCCATGTGGTCCCATTGAGTAACTGTTCCTGTTTTGAGATGTCAACACAATAGACTCGATTGTGTTCGAAGGTTTGGTTGTGTGTATTGCTGGCAACTTGTTGCTGGCCTTTTCATCCGTGATGAAAATGTCAAATGATAAAACCACGAAATGAATTATCTTCTTTTCTTGATGAGATTATAAATAAGACCTGTCACCTTGAAAGTAGAATAAAGGCTAACCTAAAAACAAAAGAAAAAGTGTAACACACTCACGCTATCGCTCAGTAACATAAAAACTTACACACGCTTGCTTAGTTCGAGGCGGAACACAAGGAACTAAGGGGACATCTTTCTCTTCGATATGCTCAATACTGTGTTTGTAGCTGCAGACTACAACTGTAAGACCCGAAGAGAAAAGAATCCCAACAAGCAGTATTATTACGGACACCACATCATTCTTACTTTCTAGAACGGATCGTATGATTCAATGAAAACAATTGGAAAGTTACTGGACTCAGTGCTCCTTAGCAACTGTTATCTCCTACCACTCGGGACACAGCTATCTGTAAACACGAGCATTCTTCCCAGTCACGTCAAACCGTCTGCAAGTACAAAGTAAGAGCTTGGGACACACATTTCGAGACGGTGTAGTACTTAATCAAAGCTTGAGAAACCGCGAATAAAGTGACCAAACAGTGCTTATCTAATCATTTCACGAAATTTAGAATAAAAAATAAGAAACAAAAAAACATGAGTGTGGCGTCGCGATTTCTAACCAAAACCATGAGCTTGTCGTCGTGTTTAAAGATGGTGAGTTTACCAATCCCTAGTACAAAAGCGCCGAACGAGTTTGGCGTCTATCGCAGCAGCCTACTTTGCTATGCTGCACGACTAGCAACAAAGACTTAAGAGTGAACCTTCCTACCTGACCTGACAGTTTGCTTGCTCGGTGTATTGGAGCACATTTCCTTATTGGTGCTGCGGGATTTCATTCCGCGACCGTTTGTTGGCACAGGAAGAACAACGCGCTTGGTTTATGTCGGATTTTTCATGTTGTCTTGCCTTTTTTTTCTCTCTCCCATTGCAGAACATCGAAGGCGATAGAACGGCGGCCGAGTTTCTATCAGTGGATCAGGGAGCACCCAACGGCAATAGCAAATCGTTGCTCAGCTTTTTCGCAATTGTAAGTACCTCGTTTGCCTTTGCATTGATCGGGCCTACCTACCTACATCATGTTATTAACAAGACAGTCGGATAACAGTCAAATCATGATTAATTATCTTTCGGCGATGGCAACGTTTTATTTTTTTTTATTCTTTCGGGGCTTCAACGGTTGAACTGGATTTTGGGCAGGTTTAGCATAGCGATGAACTCATTACGATTCAAAGTGTAGGAAATTGGGCTCCGCAACATTTCCGTCAGCAGTAATTATTGTCTGTTAACACTCGTATTTGGCGGTTTGCGGTTGGAGGTCAAAGACTTTTAATTCGTTTTCTTTTTTTGCATATGGTGGTCGTAACTAGCATAATATGGGGGTATCTTAATAGATACTAAACGCTCGAAAGATGTTTTAAGCTGCCAAGATAGGAAGAGTCGTTCACAATTCCACCGATACGTCAATGTCTGTCAAAATTAGTTCAATACTTATGAGTGTATTCCAGAGATGCCAGATTTTTTCATAGGAAATCTGTATTACTCTGTACAAAAAATCTGTATTCTCTAATAAGATTAAATATCAACAATAAAATGATGTTCAAAGATGTTAGTCCAACACATTATGGCTGTAGAATTGTAGATTCGGTGAGCAATAATTATTTCCATCTGTCTGTTGGAACAGAAAGGTAAAATTCCACAAAAGGAATGTAATGCCAAGACTTTACTTCTTGTCACTGCATTCAAATACTAATAGTTTGCTCATACGAAAAAGTTTTTTTTTTGCTTCATATGAAATCCGTATTAAATTTAAAAAATCTGTTCCAAATCTGTATTCTGTATGCGTATTTAAAAATCTGTATAATACAGATAAATCTGTATAAATGTTTTAGCTCTCTCTTGAAGTTGATTAATGATTGGCATATTGCGCAAAACTGAAATGTAGAGGCGCTGCTTGTTTAGAAATGATTCTTTCAGCAAGAGCTGTCAAATCGGTAGGAAATTTTCTAATTACTCCACCTTTTCAACGATTTCTTATGCAAACGGGCAAATTCATTTGAAAAATCATAGCAGAGGTTGAAGAAAAAGTTTTTACTCTGAGGTGGTAATGTTGATCTTAGTTCATTGTGCGAAATCTACCGTTTATTCATAATAGAGCATTAAACTTGGTTGGCTATCATTTTTCAAATGTCTGGAAATAACAAATATAGTATCCAAAATAAATAGTACTCGATCGCTATACATTCTAGTACTCGAGAAATCAACATCACACTGGTTTCTGTTTAAAAAAATGTTGATCCGAAAAAAAACCTAACCTTACCCAATTTCACACATTTCTGAAGATTTTCCATGTTTAATCGTAGTTTACACTAAAAAAAGAAGTAGTAATCACTTTGAAATCGATTTTCTTCTACTCCGAGTGTACTTTTGTAGCTGATATCTATTTGTATTATTGAATAAACAATAAAAATGTTGCAAATCACTACTGCCGATATGAAAATTTTCGACAGAATCCTCCTTTTCTTGGTTCTATTTTTCATTGGCAGGTGTCGCTACCGGTAAATCAGCTTTGCGATAATGTGCCAATAGGCAACCCCTAGGACAGGACCTGACAATTGTTAATCCACTTCGAGAGCCAGTTTCGGACCAGCTCGTTATTGGTTGAAATTGACGAAAGCAAGTACAATTAGCCGACATTAATATTACTGCAGGGAGGTAGAAAAAGTGTTGCCAGTATCATCGGTAACAATGTTGTTTGATATTGCATATTTTGTTTTTCGGATCATCTTTTTAAAATTATTCATTTCAATAAGATTTAATTTCAAGTCCTGTCACTGTGGAAAGTAGTCGAGTATATTTAACAATCACTGGATGATACAAAGAGAAAACCTGAAATCACAAAGTGTGATATGGACGAGAATATTGATTATGTTGGTTGTACTTGAGAGTAGCACCAAATCTTGGGACACTTCTGTTTGTTAGTATTTTTCTCAAATTGAATATGTCAGATACTTTAGTTAATAGAGCTGCAAAAATTAATAACCCAGATATAAGTGTTATAGAAAAAAATTATTAAATTGTTTCAACTAAACGATTACTTTAAAACAAGCATCTGATCAAAATGAATTCAGAGCTATATTTTTGACTGATATAACATTTGTCCAAGTGTTCTCAAATGATGAATAATCGCATGTTATGAGGGGAGAAGCTTTTCAGTATGAATAATTATCTCTACTGGCAACAGTGATCGCGAGGAATATATTATTTATAACAGGGAGCAACCAGAATAAGAAGATAAATATTTTTCTGGGAAAAAAGCAAGTTGTCTGGTATTGTCCTAGAGCATCCTTACAGAGTTTAGGGTCGAAACGGCTGAAGAAAATGTGTATGATTTTTACTGTTTCGATATAAATCAGTTATGAATTGTACTGTTCAAGAAAAATGTCTATTTGATTCAAAATTGTGGTTGAATTGCTGTACTTTTGAATTGAAATGGATCGATTTGATACTAAGTTGCGTATGAAGGCGGGAAGGGGGTTTGTCGAAAGGAGCATTAGCCCCGGACGCAATATTTTTGGGGACGTCATTTCCTTTATTTTGCATCGTCGCACTAAATGATTAAACACACTTTACCCTATAGTTCTGGAACCGGAAGTCGGACCCGGATGAAATTTCCGCAACAGCAACTTATGAGACTATAGAATTGAGAATAAATTTGAGCCTAAGTTTATGAAAATCGATCAAATCATCTCTGATAAAATTGAGTAAGTCTCGTTTTAAACTTTTTGAACTTATTTCCGGTACTTCTGGAACCGGGAACTTGGAACCAGTATAGCTGAAGTAAGTTCATTTA
The DNA here is from genome assembly GCF_030247185.1 of Malaya genurostris. NCBI lineage: Eukaryota > Metazoa > Arthropoda > Insecta > Diptera > Culicidae > Malaya > Malaya genurostris. Next base: position 292,401,746 of record NC_080571.1, read on the forward strand.
GTAGCTAATTAATATAACCGACAAATTGAATCAGTTTTAAGCCAAATCTAGAATAATTTTACCTTTTTTGGCATCGTCGCTCTAAATAACGGTGTGGACTTCAATAGCAACCTATGAGACTACGCGATTTTTTATTTTATGAGTGACATTATTTGACACATACTCACACAGATTCACGCACATACACATACATTGCTCAGCTCGATGAACTGTGTCGAATTATATAGAACACTTAGTCCTCTGGGCCAATTTTCACTAGTCAATTTTTCAAGTGACAGCATAAACTTTTTATATGAGAAAGGCAACAAGTGTACTTTTATAAAAAAGCATCGTTATCATGATTTTTTTGGCACTAACAAGTACCTACTTGTATTGACCATTTTTATCACCTGAAAAATATAAATTTAAATGGCAATGCTGCACACAGTCACGTACCCAGAGGGGGGGTGAGAGGCCCTTGCCCTTCCCGAAATCAAAAACAGATATACAATTATTTAGAAGATCTCAAAAATGTGTTACAGAAATAACAAGACAGTAAACATAAAGAAATGTAATACAGTAACAGTTCTAGTGGAGAAGTTTAAAGTGTCTGGCACACCGAAAATTAGGTACATAAGCAATCTTCAGTAACATTATTTTTTTATTTCTTTGGGACCCTCCTGTAACGAATTCCTGGGTACGGGCCTGCCTGCACGCTATACGAAATCGAACAAAGCTCGCTGCGAACGGAGCAAAGCCGCACGTACCGGCGCGTACCAGTTATACATCGTCATTTGGAATGACGATTTGAAAGAAAGGCAACAAGTGTACTTTTATGGAAGAGCATCGTTATCATGATTTTGCGATAACACTAACAAGTAGGTACAAACTGAATGAAAAATTTACAAATTTACATTTTTTTAACCTGAAAAATATAAATTTTAATGTGGCAACCCTGCACACTATACGAAATTGAACATAGCACGCTGCGAACAGAGGAAAGCCGCACCTAACAGTTCGGCTGAAAAGTTCGTATCGTTCAATAGAAACACATATTTTTTTTTGCCAAAATTCGTTTTTATTATTCAACATAATTACCATCAGAGGCGATACAGCGCTTATAGCGATCTTCCAACTTTTCGATACCATTTTTGTAGTACGATTTGTCTTTTGCCTCAAAATAGGCCTCAGTTTCAGCGATTACCTCTTCATTGCTTCTAAATTTTTCACCAGCGAGCATTCTTTCGAGGTCTGAGAACAGGAAAAAGTCACTGGGGGCCAAATCTGGAGAATACGGTGGATGAGGGAGCAATTCGAAGCCCAATTCGTTCAATTTCAGCATGGTTTTCATCGACTTGTGACACGGTGCATTGTCTTGATGAAACAAAACTTTTTTCTTCTTCAAATGAGGCCGTTTTTTTGAAATTTCGTCCTTCAAACGCTCTAATAACGCTATATAATAGTCACTGTTGATGGTTTTTCCCTTTTCAAGGTCGATGAAAATTATACCATGCGAATCCCAAAATACAGACGCCATAACCTTACCGGCCGATTTTTGAGTCTTTCCACGTTTTGGGTTCAATTCATCGCGTGCAGTCCACTCAGCTGACTGTCGCTTGGACTCCGGAGTGAAGTGATAGAGCCATGTTTCGTCCATTGATATATATCGACGAAAAAAATCGGTTTTATTTCGATATAACAGCTCCAAACACTGCTCAGAATCATCAATTCGTTGTTGTTTTTGATCGATTGTGAGCTCACGCGGCACCCATTTTGCACAAAGCTTTCTCATATCCAAATATTCGTGAATAATATGTCCAACACGTTCCTTTGAACACGATCTTTAGGGTGTCAGCTATCTCGATCAACTTCACTTTACGGTCATTGAAAATCATTTTGTGGATTTTTTTCACGTTTTCATCGGTAACAGCCTCTTTTGGACGTCCACTGCGTTCATCGTCTTCGGTGCTCATATGACCAGTACGAAATTTTGCAAACCACTTACGAATTGTTGCTTCGCCCGGTGCAGAGTCTGGATAATACTCATGAAGCCATTTTTTGATATCGGCGGCACTTTTTTTTATCAAAAAGTAGTGTTTCATCAACACACGAAATTCCTTTTTTTCCATTTTTTTTCACAATAACAAAAGTAGCTCCACTAAAAATGCAATATCTCACAAACTAATAATCAGACAGCTGTCAAATTTATACACGTATCTTTTGAAGGTTGGTACTAACTGAACATGGTATGGATTTAATTCTAGTGGCGCCCTCTCATAGAAACGATACGAACTTTTCAGCCGATCGAAGCGTACCAGTTTTGCATCGTCATTTCGAATGACGATTTGAATGTTTTGACACTCATCGCCCTATAATTTCGGAATCGAATTCGGATCAGGATAAAATTGCACAATATCTTTGAAGACAGTGAGAGCTTCAATTTGAATCATGATTCGTGAAAATCGGCTTAACCGTTGCTGAGAAATCGAAGTGAGTTCCGATTTTGGACATTTTCTTCACTATTGTCGGTGCTTTTCGGAAGTGGAAACCGGGCTATATATTCACTAACTAACAAGATCTGCCAACTGGATGAATTTGGCAGTAAGTTTTATAAAAATGTGCTTCTTGTTTCGCCTGTGGAAAAATACTCAAGAAATTGAATTTTTCACAAATCACACTGTAATACCGGAACCGGAAGTCGAATTTGGATCAACTTTTCGGAGTCTTTTTGAAAAATTTTAAGTTCTTTTGTGTGTTTCTTGGTTTTTGAAAATCAATTAGGAAATTTCCGAGAAACTTGAGTGCGCATTTTTACATAAATTTATACATATCTCCTTGTAATTTCGGAACCGGAAGTCAGATCCAAATGAAATTTAGGAAAATTGTATGGAGCTATAAGACCTTTCATTTGAATCTAAGTTTGTGGATATCGATTCAGCCATCTCTGAGAAACGTGCAATTTTTCCCTTATTTTGGTGCTCTGTAATTTCAGGACCAGAAGTCGGTTCGGAATGAAATTTAAAAGCAGTCTATGGGATCATAAGACCTTTCATTTGAATCTGAGTTTGTGAAAATCGGTTCAGTCATCTCTGAAAAAATTATGTAACATTATTTGTCAAATGTCATACATATATGTCATACATATATACACACACAGACATTTTATGCTCTCGACGAACTGAGTCAAATCGTATATGACACTCGGCCTTCCGGGCCTAGTTTGTAAAGACGATTTTCACAGCGATTGCATAGCCTTTCTATACACATAGCATAGCCTTCTTCTATAGCAAAAACAGTTTTTTCAAACCGAGATATTTTAGATTAAAAAATATGTTTGAATTAAACTAGAATATAAATCATACTTAAGCTCGAAATTTATTCAAACACTAACACGGAAAGAGTTTTGTGATAGATCTAGATCTAGATACTAATTCAATTTGCTATTGACCTTTCCTTCAACTCTAAATCTCTAACCTCTAAGTTTCCTAACTCATAATAGAAAAAATCTTGAACCATAAAAATAAATCAAAGCAATTCTAACCTTCAGTGTAGCTAATTTTAATATATGGCTCAAAAAGGTTACTCTCGAATTGCTATTACCCAACCTAACCAGCAAGACAAAACAGTAATCAACTGATTTCTGACCCAAACTAATATTATAACTGTAAATCGATTCCCCTTGACATTGACAGATAGTGACAATAGTGGATTCTAATCAAGTTCTGATAATCGTCAACAAACGTACATCGTCATAAATCAAAAACAATCGATCCGAAGTCACACGGCTCAGGTTGAGAAACACCCCTCAAGTGGCCGACATACCAAGGCCTGAGTCTGAGACATTAAAATGCATGTGCTGGCATTTTGCAATTTATTATTTTGCAGAAGTAACAAAACAGAACAGAAAACGCACGGCTAACCTGATCGGCGAGCGGACTGTGTACTCTACAAACGTCATTCTGAGTGCGTCCGCTGTATTCATCATGCCGCACTGCTGTTGTATTGTGTAGTGCAACACCTTGACAAAGCCGGCAACCCAATGCCACACACGACGCTTGTCGAAACTTCCTAGAATTGCACGCATCACAAGACAAGATCTTTCTTACACCTGGCTCCTCCGCATGCCATGCCGACAGTCCACTGCTTGGCGACATTCTTCGGTAAACCGTGTCACGCACTCAAGCATCTGACTGGCTGCTGCTGCGAAGGTGTCATTCGTATTGGAGATTAACAATACTGGCAAGGCTTTCAATGCGAGAAAGCGTTGGATTCACGTTGTTCAAAACAATGCCGTTCGCACTAAACATGGCTTACATGTGACGAGCACACAATGCTCTCCGAATGAACAACCGCGAAGGCTTACTCATCACCGTCTCTTGGCGTCGTCCGTCGTTTGATGTAGGTGGTCAAACTACAAAAACACACACACGCGGTACATTGTCCCCGCCGTAGTGATCTAAGCAGAATGCTTTGTCAATCGATTATCTGACTGATCACGGTGACAGCTTAGAGGCTCTTCGAATTGTGACACTGCACTATTCTGTTTCAGCCTATAGAAATTCTACGTCAAATTGTCCGCCATATAATGAGGTGTTCGATCGTCCAAAGTAATGGATTATTTGCATTTGAGACCTTAAATAGTTTTACTGTCTACTTTCCAAGCACGATTTGTCCATTCAACATGCAACATCGTTTGCAACGAATCGGAATGGACGGGTCGTGTCTAGAATGGATATTACAACTTTTGGTTTCGTTACCCGGACTGTCACCGGACAGGCACCCCCAACGTGAAGGAGAGTGATGATGGTTTGCGATATTTCGGCGTCTCCGTAGGATGTTTGTAAATAGCTTCACACACGTTGCTAAACCAGTTGGCAAACGACGCAATTTGTTGGAAGAAGAGTATCAAGCTACCAACGTAGGTGGCATCAGTGTATTCCGAAAATAGCTATGACGCATGAGAAACACCCCCCTTTTTCGGCGATAATGGCTCATAGCAGCATAGCGCCTTCGGCGGCCAAAACCATTAACTGAGTCCAACTAAAGATGAACTCAGGATTGCTAATCTGACACGACTCCAACTTCAAGGTAAAAAATGTTTGTTATGAAAGTAACAAAACAGGTAAATAGAGGCCTTAAATTACATTTGACAATTCGTTTGTTGATTTGAAATGACACTGACAGAGAACAGTCGAAATCTGGTGAGTCAGCTCATTTTGTGAGGTTATGTCCAATTCATGTGGAACATAATTAGATGCCTACTATTTGAATACATTATGACAATTTTGAAGTTTGACCGACATTCTGTCATTTTAGAACAGAGTTACATAACAGCATTCCCATGACATTACGTTGACCTTTTCATGGTTCATGGTTGTTGACCCACCACAGTTTCCACGGTACAAATGAGACCTAGTAATCGGGAGTTTATCTTTGCATCAAAGCACACTTTCATTCACTCCGAGCAGCAGCCGCCAAGCACCTGGTGGAGCGTAGTGACGTCAATTTTTTTAACTGGTTTTTGTGATGGAGGCAGATCCAATCTGGACGGCGACGGCGGCTCTACTCAGTGGGGTTTATTGTTCCGTCGGAACGAGTGCGTCGTTTGTTTTTTTCTTTCTCGTCCAATTTACGTCACAACACGTTGAACAAGCCTTCACTATTTAATATTGTAGAATATATAATTGGCCTGTCTGGACAGTCTAGTCAGTGAAATGTCGACCTTTTGGTTTTCAACCTGTTTAACATAATGGGAGCAAAATCGACAAAAAATATCACATTTTTTTCGGTATCCCGTCACAGATTGTTGTAGAAAAGTGAGTCTGGAATTGACTAAACGTTTTTGACTAATTGATAAGTATCGGAACCGGCCTACCCGAACGTAAACTGGAATGGAGAGCAATGTTAGTACGACACGTACGGTTGCTACGGTTACTATGATTGAAACAGCGAGTTCAAAAATGAATTTGACATATGGAGTTTTATTTTTGAATTCAATGACACCGGAAATAAATTGAAATGAATGATCTATTATTCTATTACAAAGAGCAAAACCACCCAACAGCGAATGTTCCGTTCAATATGCTAAAATTAAGTAAACCGTATCAACCTCAAAATTGAGTGAATACGACTCAACTGTAGAGTAAATATAACTCATCTCTAAGTATTTTTTGCACGTGCCTTACGAAAACTACCTAGAGCCACTTTACCTAAAATTAGGTTATTGAACTGAACCCAAAATTTGGTGGAATGTACTTAAAATTAGCTTGTTTTGCGGTTCCGTGTATGGAAAAAGATACACCAGCGCATTCTTGCCAGTGGAGTAAAACTTCATTCAATTCAATAGTCCAATCCACGTGAGAATGTGTTGGTGTGACTATTCTCAGCAGTTGAAAGGTTAATGCTAGTGTGAGTATGTCGAAATAACCCAGTGAATTTTGTCGAGCCGCATCGTGCCAATTATTGGAGACATATATGCAATAAAAAACACTGCAATGCCAAGAGAACAGTTGAGAAGAACATAAAATCGTTCATGAAACTCTATATCACGTAATGGAACTGTCTTCTACTTGGTTCATTAGTTCATAGCTTACGAAATTCTATATGCATTTTTCGCAGTGTATGATTATGAGTCAAAAATGTTTTACCTCAGTGTAAAATTGAACCCACAACAAACTTTGACTTCGGCTCGCACACATTCTAATTTCGTATATGAATAGATCTGCGCACTTTGCATCGGTGTGAGTAACAGAGACGTCAAATTGCTCAATTGAAACTGAATGTGGAACACATTGACGATCTCTCCACTGCAGTAAACTTCACTCTCTGACACACACAATGTTTGCTGACGACCCGAACGGGCAGCATTCAGTTCATCACTCGTTTCTCTTCAATCGAGGCTCAGTTAAATTACCGTCAGTTGATCTCTTGAAGTAACAAAATATCTCTTGCAATAGTGTGAGAGCGGCCTTCAAATGAGGTTAATGTAAACATTCGAATTGGTTCAAGATAATAGATGAAAGACTAATCAGATAGCTGAAATATTAATCACAGAATACACATAAATTAATTGTTTCCTCCTTCAGTTTTCATTTTTAATACTTTACTCCATTTATAATTCTATTCGTTCGAACCAAGACCGAAAACAATGAAGCAGCTAGACTACTTGTCACTTGAAACTGAGTAAGCAAAACTTCAAATGACTAGGTACAATTATTCAACTGACGATGAATTCTGGGAGCTTCACTTGAAAATGGCAGCAATAGTCAAATGAATTAGTGGGGATACGCCGACGGTTAGCGGCCAAAAATTTCATTTTCATCTTATATTATTCGATTGAAAATGAAATTTTACCGCACTAATTCTTGCATGAAAGCAACGGTGAAATTGAATGATTTGCGGTACGGATTTGTCCACCATCCCCCGCACTCTCCAGACCTGGGCCCCAGCGACTATTATCGCTGGGTAAAAGTAGCAATAACTGTTAAGTAGCAATAACTGTTAAGTAGTTAATAACTGTTTTGCAAGTAGCACTAACTTTACGTTTGCTTAGCAGTTCAAATTGAACTGCTCAAGTTTGCACTAAGCAGTCCAATTTGAACTGCTCTGCACTGACGAGCCTAAGACGAAACGTTAAGAAAAGTAAAAACGGTTATGTGCCCTACTCACAAACATAGGCTAACTCCTAAATGATTATTATCTATTTCCAAACCTGAAAAGTTTTCTCCAGAAATTATCGTCGAATGCTGAGGTCATTGAAGAAACGGAAGCTTATTATGAAGGCCTTGGCATCGAAATGTTGGAGGACCGATGGATCTAGTATATCGCTCTAGATGGAGATTCTACTGAAAAATGAAAAAGTGTTCACAGTAATAAAGCGACTCTTTCTTTGTTAGGCCCGAGACTTCTGATTCCATGTATCTTATTTCGTTATTGATGAAGTAAAGACTGGAACGCGTAAAAATTAATCAACTTCAAATCGATGTATTTCTGTTAAAAATGAAGTAAAAACACCCTGAAATGCTTCTTATAAAAGTTGTGTGTATGTACAATGGTTGCTATGATAAGTTTTCACCATTTGTTCTCCAGTGTTTAAAATGACGTCCCAGCAAGAGGAGCAGCTTGTCAAAAATTGCTGGATGTGGCCAAATCGACCGTGACCAAGGTTTTAAAAGTGTTTGGGGAGCGTCTGTCGACCGCCAGGATGCTTGGAAGCGGCGGCAATCGTAATCCGGACGTGGCAGCGACGACGAAGAACGTAGCGGCGAAATATAAGCGGAATTCTAACCTCTCCATCCGGGACGTCGCTGGCAAGCTCAAAATCGCCCATACTACTATGCAGCGGGCTAAGAAACGAGCCGGGCTCTCGACTTTTAAGAAGGTGAAGGTGCCGAATCGACAACATTATAAACAAAACACGTCGGCAAAGCAGCAGGCCCGAAAGTTGTATACGAAAATGCTCACAAAGTTCGACTGTGCGAAGGCGGATTTCAAGCAGTTTCCAGGACAGGAGTTTATACCGCATCAGGAAAAGAGAAGGTGTCCGAAATTTTCCAAATCATCATCATCTATCGAAGTTCCCGAAAAAATACCTCATCTGGCAGGCCGTATGCACGTGTGGTCTAAAAAGCGAAATTCTCATCACAACGGGAACCATCAACCAAGAGATATACGTCTAGGAGTGCCTGAAAAAGCGGCTGCTACCATTCCTGAAGAAACATAATAGACCAGTTCTGTTCTGGCCGGACTTGGCGAGCTGCCACTATGGGAAAAAATCAATCGAATCGAATGGTACCCAAAGACCACAACCCTCCCAATAGTCAAGAACTCCTCCCTATCGAACGGTATTGGGCCTTGGTCAAACGGATTCTCAAAAAAAACATGATATATCCATGAAAAACGAGCAGCAGTTTAAATCTAACTGGCGCTCGGCGACCAATATTTGCGCGGTTCCAGTCTTTACAACCCCTTTAGCAGTCAGTTCCAGAGTCCCTTCAGGTAGTCACTTAGGACGATTTCTATTTTAATTCTACCTCAGCGTTACATCGATGATAGTGAAATTCATGTGAAGTGAAAATATTTTGATTACGAAAGTCGCCTCAGAGAAGAAAAAAAAGTAACATTGCGTCATGAATATATTGTTGATGAAAATTAATTATTTGCACTACACTGCACATGGTACTGGTGATAAGTAAATTCAAGTGAAGTGATCAGAACGTAATATTGTCACGTATTTTCAATGAAGGTTTCCAACAGCATCGTATTCGTTTTCTACTGCCTCATTCGTAGATGATCGCATCCAAAACAAACGAAGAGAGACGAAGCATTTTCGTCTCACACTGCAACAAAAGAGAGTATCAATGCCAACGTTACTCGGTTCTCCTAAAATAAGATAAATCAAAGTAATTACACCCCAGAATCAAGTATACTGTAAATACGAGCACCAGCAGGTAAAAATCATTGTGAATTATTTTCTGTCGTTTTCGATTCTCGAAGCTTCGGTTGAATATCGATACTGCACAGTATACGGTTCACACTGAAAACCGAAAATGACGGAAAGGTCGAAAACCGAAAAATACTCTTGTCGTTGATCTCATTCTCAAAAATTGGCAAACAGTTTACTTTCTTTTTCGATTATTATGACTCGATTATAAAGATTTGCATGAATTTTACAGTACTAATCGCGAGTCGAAGGTTTCATTTAACACAGAGAAATTTATAGTTGCGATAATAAACAAAGAGAAACGATCACTTGCTTGTACGTGTTTGTTCGTGTTGCTGAACTTTACACTATTTTGGTTAGAAGTGTCATCGATTTCATAAGTGCATAAGCACTTATAATTGATAACAATTTTATAACCGAAATCAACACGTGACTTGGGCGCAGAGCAATCAACCAACTTAATAACTGTATAGAAATGATGCAACAATACTCCTTTAACTGACATTTCATCGGCACAATTTTCATGCAATGAAAACATGCACTTGGAAATTTCGATCATCAGATAATCGCATTTAGACACGGGTGCATATTATGACATTCGAAGCAAAACAGTTGCGCAAAATAAGACTCGTACGAGTAGGCTGGGAGCAAGCTTCAGACTCAGCCGATTCTACCTATTGAACAAACAAGTAGGCTATTTCTCATGGAAAAATAAACAAACATGCTCGTTTCAATGAGCATTCAATAGTGGTATTGTTATTATATATAACAAAAAGTAAATGAACATTTTATATTTAGGAAAGGGTGGAATAATGGTTGTAAGCTTTGACTTTTTTGTTCATTATTTCTCCGTCTTGACCTACAATGCCTTAATTTTCTCCTGTTATCAGCGACAACATATTATAAATTTAAAAACAAAACTCCAGAATACCTCTTTTTCTTTGACAAAAATGAACGTTTTTTTTTGTGAACCTCCTCGTCAACAATTTAAAAAAAAAACACACCAAAAGAGCAAATTCAGAAGCTGCAAGATTCATATGGGTGGTCTATAATGTGAATGAAACTGAAACAAACGTATCCCCAGCAAGCCGTTTTAGTTTTATTTATTCGAACAGTTCTACTGTCAAATTTAAAACTGGTATACGCTGCCGTTCTATTTTTTTCTATATCTCGGTTGATTTTCCAGAAGGCCGTAGCAACAAGTGACAGTTTCTCTTTCATTATTTTTACGTTTCGTCTTTGACTCATCAGTGCAGAGCAGTTCAAATTGAACTGCTTAGTGCTAAACTCGGCAGTTCAATTTGAACCGCTAAGCAGACGTAAAGTTTCTGCTACTTACAGAACACTTTTTGTTTTGCAACGAAGTGCAATGTCTTTTCTGAAGTGCCGAACGAAAACTTGTTTTCGACTATTTCTGGCCGATGCAGGTATGGTCATTTAGGGGTCAGCCAAATTTTGTGCTAGGGCACATAACCGTTTTCATTATTTTTACGTTTCGTCTTTGACTCATCAGTGCAGAGCAGTTCAAATTGAACTGCTTAGTGCTAAACTCGGCAGTTCAATTTGAACCGCTAAGCAGACGTAAAGTTCGGCACTTCAGAAAAGACATTGCACTTCGTTGCAAAACAAAAAGTGTTCTGTAAGTAGCAGAAACTTTACGTCTGCTTAGCGGTTCAAATCGAACTGCCGAGTTTAGCACTAAGCAGTTCAATTTGAACTGCTCTGCACTGATGAGTCAAAGACGAAACGTAAAAATAATGAAAACGGTTATGTGCCCTAGCACAAAATTTGGCTAACCCCTAAATGAGTTTCTCTTTGTTTACTTTCTCTTCTATTAATTATCAAGCGGTTTACACGTTTATCACTTAACTCTTTGCATACAATGCTCGAAACGTTCGACTTTCAAACAGAACTGTGAAATCCAAGAAAATCTTTTTAGATCACATTAGAGATGGGCAATTCGTTCGCGAACGGTTCAAAAGAACTAGTTCTTTTGAAAGAATGAATGAGCAATAGTTCTTTTTTCGAGAACGATAGTTCTTCAGTTCAAAGTCGTGAGACCTTTTTTTGCTAGCTCAATCTTTTTTTCGAGAACGGTAGTTATCTAATAAGAAACCTTCATCACGAAACCTCAATTCTAACTTGTGGGACCTTTTTTGTTTTTCTCACTTAACCTAACAAAACTAAGTTCTCGTTTAGTCTTTGAACAATTAAACCAACTATGAAAAGAACATACGAACGGCTCTGGAGAACTAGTTCTTTTAATAGAACTCTGCATCACTGAACGATTCTTTGAAATGAGCTGTTTTGCCCATCTCTAGATCACATCACAATAATCGAAAGAGAGAGTGAACAAAGAGAAACTGTCAGATTCATTATCAAACAAAATCACGGCATACTTTTGTTAACGTTAACAGTTTTACAAGTATGAAAAGACTAATGTCGTTTTCGATGGATGCCAGACCTAACCCAGTTTCCAACCTAACTGCGGTCAAAACGTTTGTTTGAAGCTAGTTTCGAACCTTGTCGAGTCAGTTTCGATTCTGGTTTTTTTTATCAGGTTTGATCAAATCCCCGTTGCTAAGTGCGAACCCAACACAGTTCCGAGAAAAGTATTTGTTTGATGAAACTACCCTGGGTCAGTTTTCAGTTTTCTCAAGCGAAAACGACATAATCAACCTAGTAAAACTATGAAATTGATCCAAACACCGCTGTTTGTCGCTTATTTTAGCAACGAGATATGAGCAATTGAAATCCAGAATATTTGTTCGAAGTGTAATATCCATTCTTTTGTGGTTAGGTATTGAGTCTTGACACACTGGGATATACTTTTATTCAGTGGTTTAACTCTAAAAAAACTGAAATAATCAATTAGCCGATTAACCACGCACGACTAACCAAGTGACAGCTGTCTCAGCAATATTAATAACATCTGCTAATCTATCTGTACATTTCAGAAATTAATCTATTTGCGTCATTCATCCATATTACGAAGCTACGAAGCATTCCCGCGATTGCTGGAAATAAATCCTTCCATAACCGCTGATTCGATCGTTTAGCTTAGGGAAGTTCTCGTCTCGTTGAAAACCGCATGCTTAATCCAACGCAAACACGAACCGCAAAATCGACATCAGCTCAGTAGGCCTGGCATATCCCCACCACTTAATGGAGCATGTGTTATGTTCGAGGCAGTTATTTCCTGTTAAAATTTCGGGTTTCCTGATTGGTGAGACACGATCACGAGTATGTAATTGTATCGTTCCTCAACAAACCACTCCCATTTCGAGCGTTTATGGGATTGACGTCAGCCAGTGGTCTAATTTATCGGTCATATCTCGGTTAAACATTCTCGTATTCTCCTTCTTGTCCGTCTCCGTTCGGTAATGAACAAACTCTAATAGCCTTTCAATTAAAAGAACAATCGTCTTTCCGGAGCCTTGCCAATGGTCAAAACCGGCCAGGTGCACAACCAACAAAGGTGTAGAGTTCGGTTCCCAACGTGGAGATTCGACTGACTGACCGACCGATCATCGTCTCACACATTCGGACTCATGGTTGTTGTGGCGGCAGGTGGATAGAACGCACCGCATCGAGAACGACAGTTTCGCATGCGGTTGACGTCAATGGAACTTAATTTTCATAATAAATACAATCGCAAACACCACAGAAC